>NC_053493.1:219089398-219274398 GCF_905171775.1 Rana temporaria | reverse complement strand
AGAGCTTAAAAAAAAATTGCAAATCAAATCGTCTTGCTGCAGCATTGGCAGGACGTTTCAATGATGCCTATGCCTTAATATCGCACTGTTCCTGGCGCCCAGACCCCGCCCCGAACACTTAAAGGACCTTTTTTTTTCTTAAAGGGCCAAAAAAAAAAATGTTTTTTCATTTTTTTTTTCATTTTCTTTTGTTAGTGGCTTTGGGGTAGGGGGGGGGGCGGCGCCCAGGCGCCCCCTATGGACGAGCCGCCACTGCTCGCCAGCATATCTATGATTTTAAAAATAAAATTCAATGAAAAGCTGATAGTCGTTGTCTCTTATTAGATGATTGTTTTCAATTCACTTTATTGTAAAGTGTTTTCTATTTTAAAGGGTGTGCTATATCAAACTGTACACCAAAAATACATTTGACACCTTACATGCACATGCCCCCTTAGCAGCTTCCAAAATACCAAGTCATTTTATAAAAGAAAAAAAGAAAAGCCATGTAGCTAGAGCTTTGTTCAAAGCTAGCCTTATATTGATTCTCATCTCTTTATAGTTGTGTTAGGAGAAAAGTAACACAATAGATAAACTATAAAAACAGCGAAAGGAAAAAATAAATAAAGACTCTCCAGTTCTTGTGGGAATGGTTATTGTACTCAATGACATTCAGCACAAATACTATTACTCAATGAGAAGATACTCATAGGGATGCTTGTAACGTAAGGATTACTAAAAGTAATGGAGTATTAAAGTGATTGTAAACGATCACCTTATAAAACAACCCATTCATTTTAAACCACTTCAGCCCCGGACCATTTGGTTGCCCAAAGACCAAAGCACTTTTTGCGATTCTGCACTGCGCTTACTTTAGCTGACAATTGCACGATCGTGCGACGTGGCTCCCAAACAAAGTTGACGTCCTTTTTTCCCACAAATAGAGCTTTCTTTTGATGGTATTTGATCACCTCTGCGGTTTTTATTTTTTTTCGCTATAAACAAAAATAGAGCAACAATTTTGAATAAAAAGCAATATTAGTTACGTTTTGCTATAATAAATAATTCCCAAAAATATATAAAAAAACTAATTGTTTTCTCAGTTTAGGCCTATACGTATTCTTCTATATATTTTTGGTAAAAAAAATCACAATAATCGCTTATTGATTGGTTCGCGCAAAAATTATAGCGTCTGCAAATTATGCCCTGTACACACGATCGGTTCATCCAATGAAAACGGACCGATGGATTTTTTCATCAGATATCCGATGAAGCTGACTTTCATCAGTCTTGCCTACACACCATCAGTTAAAAAAACGTTTGTGTCACAACGCGGTGACGTAAAACACTACAACGTGCTGAGAAAAATTAAGTTCAATGCTTCCGAGCATGCGTCGACTTGATTCTGAGCATGCATTGATTTTTAACCGTTTAGACTTGCCCACAGACGATTGTTTTTTTCTATCAGTTTTTAACCATCAGATAATTTTAAAACAGGTTCTAAGTTTTTTCACCGATGGGAAAAAAAACATGTGGCCCACACACGATCGGTTCGTCCGATGAAAACGGTCTATCGGACTGTTTTCATCAAACAAACCGATCGTGTGTACACGGCATTAGGGTATGGTTTTATGGCATTTTTATAAAAAAAATGTTACTAGTAATGGCGGCGATCAGCGATTTTTATCGTGACTGCGACATTATGGCAGACACATCGGACACTTTTGGCACTATTTTGGGAGCATTCACGTTTATACAGCGATTAGTGCTATAAAAATGCACTGATTACTGTGTAAATGTGACTGGCAGTGAAGGGGTTAACCACTAGGGGGTTAGGAAGGGGTTAAGTGTGTCCTAGGGAGTGATTCTAACTATTAGGGGGCATGGCTTACTGTCACAGGACACTGATCGCTGATCCCGATGAGAGGGAGCAGACGATCAGTGTCAATGTCACTAGACAGAACGGGGATCTGCCACGGATCACAGAGCTATATATATATATATATATATATATATATATATATATATATATATATATATCTATGGTATATCTATATATATAGATATAGATAAATATATCTAAAATATATACACATACACATACCATACTTGTTTTCCTTTTTTTTAATTATCACATTCCCTCTGTTCTCAGCTCCATGAGAGCTGGGGGAGGAGAAGCAGCAGTACACTGAGCTTTCCATTGAATGGCTGTTCATCTGGGGAGTTTCAGGACAACTTTGATCATTGGAGGAGCGTAGACCGAGTTCACAGCATAGCTAGAGAACTGACCATGATGTGCTCTCCTGCTTAGAGTGGTACATTTTTAACAGTAAAGCAGATGGACTAGCAGGCAGTGGCGTATCCAAGGTATGGCACATATGGCTAGTGCCATGGGTGCCGTATGAAGGGGGCGCTAGTGAGCATTACAGTTCTTTTTTTTCTGAATTTTTAAAAGCAGAGCTTTCTCAACTGCTCTCCTTCCTACTTTCTTATGGGGGGATGGAATTACATTTTCCTGGATCCCATCATGTCAACATAGGGGCCCAGGAAGTGAGTGTAAATGAGGGACTTTTTCTTCATTTTCGGGGCGCATGTACATCACATAATGCCGCCCCGCTCCTCAATTAGTCCTGGCCAGCGGAGTGATTCTCTGCCCTTCTCCTGTACTCAGGTGCTGAAATGAGGCTGCTTCAAGTTCTGACAAGTAACAGCCGGAGGGGAACGTGGCTGCATGTGCCGAGCTCCACACAGATTGGCAGTGGAGACTGTCAGTCTGCAGTGTGTCATGGTTGTTGGTGCAAAGTTGTGGGAGCTATGTGTGCAGGGAGGCTGAGATCGGAGGAAGGAGAGGGAGGTAATAAAGCCAGTGAGAGAAAATATGGCATCCCCTGCACACAGAGCAGCACCCTAGGATAAAATCAGTGACAACACTGCCCAGTTTATATGAAGCTTGTCATCCCCAGGATCCCTGTAGATGTGCCTGTTTATCACTTCACGGATTTGGCTGCTCTGTGCATCAAAGTTATTTGTGTGACGAGAAAGATCCCCCCCCCCCCCCCAGATATGACTGAGCCAGCCATAGACCGGCTGGAACTTGGCTTCGTAGCAGAATCCTGGAGGTCCTGAACTGAGGAGGACAACGAGGGACAGAGACTCAGGTAGGCAGTGATAGAGTCAGAGCTTACATTCTACCTTTCAGTCTGTATGAATGCATTCCTTTTTTCTCACAGTATAATTTTTCAGAGAAGCCCCTTCCTCTCAGGCTGATGTCAGGTGGAAGTAGGGTGACCACATTTTCAAACTTCCATTTAGGGACACCTTCCCTTTCCAAAAATCAGCTTGTGATTGGACACAAGGGGCAGGATTTATGATTTCTCCAATCACAAGCAGGGGAGCGGGATTGTGCTCCTCCATGCATTCCCGGCCAGGACAAGTACTGTCAGTGAGTAAAGCGGTGATGTGGCAGGCTTTTTTGGGGCCATCAGATTGGCCCGGGGTGGCTGTGTCAGTTTCATTCCGGGACACTATATTGTCCTGGAATGAATGTGCCCGGGAGAGACCTGCAAAATGTGGGACTGTCCGGGCAATCCGGGACACATGGTCACCCTAGGTGGGAGACTCTGTTGCTAGTGAGGTTCAGTGGCAGAGAACCTTCCACCTACCTCTATGGAATTGCTTCCTCTCAGAATACCACACAATCTTAATCACTAGCGATGGGAGTGATTCCAGAGGGACCAACTGGCAGCCTTGTTGTGACCCTTCTGATGGCAGTTCATTTTGACTGGAAGAAAGGCGCATTGAAAGAGGGAGGACGTGATGGGGAGCTCCAGGAGTGGCTGCGGTCAACCAAACAGGAGTTGTTAGGCCTGAAGGAGCTGAGACTGGAAGCATGTCCTAGGCCTGAGCCAGATCACAGAGAGTAAGTTAGACTTCTTTCACACTGGGGCATTTTTCAGGCTCTTTAGCGCAAAAAATAGCACCTGAAAAAGCCGCATCTGCAATCCCAATGTGAAAGCCCGAGTGCTTTCACACTGGGGCACTGCGCTGGCAGGGTGTCAAAAAAAGTCCTTCAAGCAACTTCTTTGCAGCGCTTAAAGGCGTGGTGAATACACTGCTCCTAAAGAGCCCCTTCCCATTGAAATCAATGGGAAGCGCCTGCAAAACGCCTTGGCAGTGGCGCTTTTAACCCTTTATTCAGCCACTATCGGGGGTTAAAAGCACCCTGCAAGGGCTTGAATAAACGCCGGTAAAGCACTGCTAGATTTTGGGTGCTGGCAGTGTGAAAGGGCTCTTACTGTCAGGAGACCTGACAGTAAGTCAGGTCATTAACGTCACTTGTCTTCTGTCATTAGATTATCTGTGCAGACCTGAAGAGAATGTGTTCAGCATTGATTTCACTTGCTTCAAGATCCAGGACCTGGAGGCTGGCAATGTGTTCTTTGAGATCTCCAAACCCTGCTCAGGTACCTGTCATGGAGGGCACCTTCCCTGGGGCAGGGGCAGGTCTCCTTCATACTTTTAAGTATAACTAGAGTTGTTGAATGGAGTAAGGGAGGGTTATTTTTCCCAATATGACATCCATTTGGGTGCGCGTGCATGTCCTTGAATGCACACTGTCTGTGCTCGGGGGAATGTTCCTTCCTGCACCCAAACAGATATCAAGGTAAAAGCAGGGGCTGTGTTCATGCAGCTGCAGCATCCGAATTTATTTGAATTGGTCTGCCTGCCCGTGGATGTACTGAATATCTGTGTGCATTTCTCGCAGTGAAAATACGGCCCTGTACACTTAAAATTAGGGTTGTCCCGATACAGATACTAGTATCGGTATCGGGACTGATACTGTGCATTTGTGTGAGTACTTGTACTCGCACAAATGCTCCCGATGCCTGACCCGATACTTCCTCTTCGGGCCGAATCGGGCAAAGTCAGTAGGTGGATTGGATTGGTGTGCGGCTTGAGTGGGCGGAGCGGGTGGCGTCAGTAGGTGGATTGGATTGGTGTGTGGCTTGAGTGAGCGGAGCGGGCGGCGTCAGTAGGTGGATTGGATTGGTGTGTGGCTTGAGTGGGCGGAGCGGCGGCGTCAGTAGGCGGATCGGAGCAGTGTGGAGAAGCATCAATTCGTTCCACACCTGTCATGTAGCCCAGCCTTGAAACGCCCAGCTGGAGTAACGCCGCTGTCACTGTTATCGTTCCGAGCACAAGCACCACACAGTGCAGGCTCCGATGGCTGGTGGAGGGAGGATTTTGCCCCCCTCCCTCCAGCTTCGAGACTGTTGGTTTCAGGCTCTGGCTGCTTGTTGTGTGGGCGGGATGGGGATGCAGCAATCTTCTGAGATCCCGCCCACCTGCCTGAATAGTCTGCCTGCTGACCCGCCCGTCCATCTGCCTGAACCGCCCACCCGTCCACCTGCACTCAGGACCAAGTGTGCGCTGAGGTAAGCTCAGCTAAGTACTTGTTTCATTGCTCTGGCTCCCTGTCCAGCTCCATAGAGTTAGGGCAATGGGATTGGAACAGGCTGGAATTGAGCAAGGGGTTAGCATGAGAATGTCCATCAATGCAGGTGGGGGATGTTGGGGGGGGGTTCAGTGGTAGTGAACGTTAACCCCCCACATGCATTGTTCTTTATGGCAATGAATGTTAACCTCCTCATCCCCCACCCACCTTGCATTGGCAGTGAAACTTTAACTCACCACCCCCTTCTGCATGTGGTAATGTCAGTGAAAGTTAATACCATCCCCACACATTGGGGATCATGGAAGGGGGTTACATTTTAATGCCACTAACTACCAATGTAGGAGAGGGGGATATTAATATTGACACCTGTGCTAGCCCTTATTAATTTGTCCACTGACTTCAATGCTCCAAGTTATTAATGCGTCATCTGATACCAGTGTTGGGGGATAATATGATGTCCACTGACATCAATGCCAGGGGTTATTTATGTGTCCTCTGATACCTGCGTTGGGGGTTATTATTGCGTCTGGCATCAGTGCTGGGGTTTTTTAATGCATCCACTGACATCAATGCTGGGGGTTATTACCATAGCCTCTGATACCTGTTTTGGAGGTTATAGCGTCCACTGACACCAACGTTGGGTGTTATAATTACGTTGTATGTTAATTCGAGTTTAGGGGCAGGGCAGGGTGGGGAACTGGTGCTGAGTAACTCTTAAGACCTGGCTAGTAGCTCAGGACTTGAAATTATGAGCCCTGATGTAGCCCCTTGTTTCCACTAAACATTGTGGAAGAACAAGTCTGTGGCCACTTATGTGCTAGACCCAGATCCTGCCATCTATCTGTCCCCATCATTCAGTGCCGATCAGTCAAACTGCCACATGGCATTTAAAAAAAGTATCTGTATTGGGTATCGATGAGTACATGAAAAAAAGTATCGGTACTTGTACTCGGTCCTAAAAAAGTGGTATCGGGACAACCCTACTTAAAATGTTTTGACAGGGGCGCAGTTTCAGTGCTTGCCATAGGCACCATTTTCACTAGATTCGCCTCTGCTAGCAGGGACACCAGGGATTTCACATAAAAAAATCAATACAAAGAAAACGGGAGACTTTTCCATACAAGTACATAGTACCTCAGGAATATTAAGTGTTGAGGTAAAAAACGCTTGCATGATTGCTGATAAGGTGGTAAATCTCATTTTCACGAATAAAGATCTAAGCAAGCAAATGCAGCCTGTTTCTCTTTAAGTTCAAGGGGTTGTAAAGGTACATCCGACAATTAGCACCACCCCAGCGACCCCCCAATTAATAACCTGAGCCCTGGAAAGTACTGCTCTGCGAATGCACTCGATCATTGCCTGGGCTTCTCGGCTCTTCATTGGATAGCTTGATAGCAGCCATTGGCTCGCGCTGCTGTCGATCAAATCCAATGACGCAGCGCGTCAGTGGGGCAGGACCGAGTCATACACATGGTGGCCATGGCCAGAGGGGATTAGCTCTTGTGGGGAGGAGCCGTGAGAGCCGCCGTGGGACCCCAGAATAGGACCATCGGGGCCACTCTGTGCAAAACAAACTGCACAGTGGAGGTAAGTATGATATGTTTGTTATTTTTTATTTTAAACACAAACCTTTTTTTCAACTATTGGTCGTATCTCCAAATGTTCGGGGGTGTGGCCGGATGTAGGAGCGTGGAGAGTGAGTGAGGCAGAGATGTGAGAAGCGGAGAGGTGTGTGCCGGACCTCCCATGGATCTCCCCCCCATTAGGTCATGCTGGGAGTGCTGCCTAAGCTGTTTAAAATTGCTGGAGTCTGTTCCCCGTGCCTGCTGATTCCATCCTTGTTATAACACCCTACCATTACTAACAAGAGGAGGTTACCTGCTCACTGGCTGGGAGCGTTTGTGTCCTGTGGGGGCTTTTGCTTGCCTGTCCGTCCCGTCCGTCCCGTCCGGGGGGCTTCTGGAGCCAGGGAGAGAGCGGAGGAGACCCGGGGGTGGAGGCTTAGCTGCAGCAGGCGAGCTGAGCGTGTGATTGGAGGACGGTGGTCAGCTGACCAGCCCACGTGATCGGCCTTGTCAGTCCCGGCGTGGATCGGCGTTTTCTGGCCATAGGAGGCTCTGGGAGGCACGGGACATAGCTAGGGGGTTCCCCCCACTCTCCTGCGTTGAACCGGATTAACAAGGAGGATTTAATCCCCCTCTGCATCGGTATACTAAAGCCTTGCAGCTCTGTCTAAAGGAGGAGAAGCCGTGGAAAAACCTCACCACTATGCCTCATAAAGCTGCACAAAAGTGAGTAAAATCTCGTATAACAGTGGCGATGGGATACATTGTGCCTTGAACTGAGCTGAACTATGGTATGCTGTTTGGTCTGATCATAGGCCAAATGAATTAATAGTGCTGTACTGTACTGTGCTGTGGTGTGCATTGAGATATGGACTGGCTATATGCCTAATGAATTAACTGTCCAGTGAAGTAAAGTGAAGTGAGAGTATGTACATTGCACACTGCATCGAGGACAACTGAGACTTCTCCACTTCACACTCATGTAGCAGGGTTATTGATTTCTATCACCATTTACTACCCATGGTTCCTGGTGTACAACTGGGGTGATATCCTGCTTTCAGACTTGTTGCCTAACATTTGCTAGCATTTAAATACGGCACCATTTGATCTGCTCCCCGCTAATTATGGGCTCTACATGAGACGGTGGGCCTCTGATCCTGATCCTGAGACAGAGCCTCAACAGAGCCTCAATAGAGGACAGAGAAAAACCTCCTTTTTTTTTTTTTTTTTTTTTGCTCGTTTCAGGCAGTTTTGGCCTGCCTTGATTATAAAGGATAAAGAGGACACACTGGTTTCAAATGAATTAATGGTGACTATACTGCGCTGTGCTGTGCATTGATGTATGGACTGGCTATAGGCCTAAATGAATTAATTTGCGCAATGAAGTAAAGTGAAGTGAGAGTATGCATATTGCACATTGCTCCAAGGATAACTGGGACTTCTCCACTTTACACTTGTGAAGCAGGGGTATTGATTTATTATTTACCACTGGCTTCGATGTGTTTAGATATTGCTTATCAGGACGAATCGAGCATTAGTGGTTAATTTTTTTTTTTTTTTTACCTCTAAACAGAAGTTTTTTGTCCTTATAATGTCAGGGCCGCAAGCATTGAGGTCAGCAAAAGACAAGGTGGGGGTAGCTGCTGCAGCAGCAGCCAAATTAGAAAAATTTGTCCTTTCAACAGAGCAAACCCCAAATAAAAATGGCTCAATACCCCAGGCCTCTGCCAAAATAAACACAGATAGACGAAGCCAAGGCCAAACAGCGACAGCGGCAGCAAATAAAACTTCTGTTAACAAGAATACAGCTACCACAGTCATGGACCCAAAAGTAATCCCCAGGCCAGAAGATGCTCCCACAATAAAAGATGTATTCTTAGTGATGAATGAATGCAAAAAGGCACTAGGAGAACTGTGCGATCAAATGAAAGGCGTTAAGGAGGAACTGGTCTCAGTGAGACAGGAACTGCGGAAAACTAACGAAAGGATATCAGAGGCGGAGGGGAGGATCTCACAAATGGAGGACGAAATGCACCCCCTCAAACAAGATGTTAAGCACATGAAGTCCCAAGTGGATATATTAGAAGACAAAATGGACGAAATAGAAAATAGACTCCGGAGGGATAATGTTAGGCTGGTGGGGCTACCGGAGAGGTGTGAGGGGGCTAGAACAATAGAATTTTTGGAAAACTGGTTTGTAAAATTATTTGGTAAAGAAAGCTTCTCACAAATATTTACAATAGAAAGAGCGCATAGAGTCCCCTTTAAGCCCCCCCCCCCCCATCGGGGGGCGCCCAAGATCAATGCTACTAAAATTTTTAAACTACCGTGATAAAGAGGCCTTATTGAGAAAGAGTAGAGAAATGGGAGAGGTTTTTTTTGAAGGCTCTAAAGTCTCATTTTATCCTGATTTTTCCCCCCAGTTACAGAAAAGGAGGGCGGGTTTTCTGGAGATCAAACGGAAAATGCAGAAAGCTAAATTTTCATATGCTTTACTATACCCAGCGCGGCTACGGGTGGTTGCGCTGGGAACGACATTATTTTTTGATAAACCTGAAGATGCAGCATTATGAATGGAATCGCAACTAAAGGAAGGAGAGGGGAGTCAGGAGTAAGGGGATTAATTTGCAATCTGTAAAGATAGTGGGGGGAGGGGGTGGGGGGAAGGGTGCACATTTAAATGAATGAGAGGAATTGGTCAAGAGTTGAACAGAGAAGGGAGAGATGTGAATGGAGAGGGGGGAGGGAGGGGGGGTGGGGTGGGGGGGGGAATGAATGAGGGTGTGTTAAGTGAGGTTAGGATGATGTGGGTAACGGCCATAGGAAGCCCCTTAGGGGAACACCTGGGTAGGTGCAGAGGGAGGGTGGAGGGAGGGAGGGGAGGGTGGAGGGAGGGAGGAAGGGTGGGAGGGGAAGGGAAGATAAGCACACGACACACAGGGAAAGAAAGCTCACTGCAATAAGTAAAATTTATGTAAAACACGAACTAAAGAAGAGTATAGAAAGTAGCGATAATGCACAAAGGAATGTGAAAATGGGAAAATGGCAAAGTAATGCACAAGGGGTACAAATTCTATATGGGAAAATAAAGTTTGAAAACCTATATGGTAATAATACTAAATAGCACATATAATTTTTGGGGATGCTGGATCACAAGTTCTAATAGACACGGTAAATTAGTAAAAGACTACTCGCACACAAAAAAAAAAAAAATTTGGGTAAAGAATAGTTATATAAATTATGATTTGGGATTGGTATCCCCGACCCTTTATGGTATATCCTTGGCTACTATATGTAAAGTAAAATGTTAAAATTAAGCTCATGGAACGTTAGGGGCCTGGGAACTGCAGCTAAAAGGGCGGCAGTCTTTGCCACGATGGAAAAACATGGGATAGGGCTGATGTGCCTGCAGGAAACCCATTTAATGAAAAATACAAGTTATTTATTACAGAGTAAAAAATACCCTACCCAGTACCACTCAGTGCATTCCACATATTCTAGAGGAGTGAGTATTTTTGTGAGAGCTGGGGTTGGATTTTCCTGCAGACAGGTCAGCATAGACGAGCATGGTCGATTTATTTTCTTACACTGTATAATAAATAATAAAACGTATATAATAGCGAATATGTATGTCCCCCCACCCTTTAAGATTGATATTATGCTCAGATTAAACGAATTTATATTGGGAAAGGAAAAGATACCAGTGTTGGTGGTAGGAGATTTCAATGAGGTCTTGGACCAAGGGGTTGATAGATTTCCCGCACCATTGGCCCCAGACCTCTTGAAGAATAGCCGCCTGGGTCAATTTATGGAAGAAGTGGGGTTGTTAGACTTGTGGAGAGTGAGGAACCCGGGGATTCAACAATACTCTTGTTACTCAAGTACGCACTCTACACTCTCCAGGATTGATATGGCCCTGGGTAATCAGTTAGCATTTCAGACTGTGGGAAAAGTAATATATTTGCCAAGAGGAGTGTCTGACCACTCCCCTATGGTTTTAACCTTAAATCAAGGCGGACAAAAAACAGAGGGATTGGAAAATCAATGCACACTGGTGTGAGTTAATAAAGAAGTCGGAAGAAGTTCTGCCTAAATTGAAGGAATTTGTAGATATCAATGAAGGAACCACAGGCACTGGGATACTATGGGACACCCTGAAGGCGTACCTTTGAGGTGTCCTGATCCAGCAGATAGCAAAATTTAATAAAAAAGCAAGAGAGGCGGAGGAGAAATCCCGTAGAGAGGTCTTAGAGGCAGAAAATAATTACGTGGGGGACCCGACGCCGAAGGGGAGGAAAATATGGCTTGAAAAACAACAAGCATATAAGTCGGTAATTACAAGGGAAGTAGAGACTAGACGACTTTTCCTGCGACAATCTTCATTTGCAGATGGTGAAGGTGTTGGAAGGATGTTGGCGCAGGTGGTAATGTCTAACTCTTCTCCCTCCGGCGTTCGGTCCATCAGATTAATAACTGGCGCGATAGCCTCAGATACCTCAAAGATAGTGCAGACTTTCTGGGCATACTATCAAAAACTGTACACTACACAAAAGGGGGAATGGAGAAAGAAATGGAGGACTTCCTGGAGAGACTAGAAATTCCGCTTATAACACAATTAGAAAGGGAAGAACTAGAAACCCCAATAACACTTGGGGAGATACAATTGGCAGTAGCAGGTATGGCGAACCAAAAGTCGCCAGGACCAGATGGGCTCCCAGTGGAAATGTACAAATATTATGGAGATATACTGCTACCTGAGCTTTTAAAAACATTAAATGGAGCAGCTATAGAAGGTAAACTCCCTGCCTCAATGCTGGAAGCAACTGTTATAATCATACCAAAAGATGGGAAAGACCCCCTGGACCCCGCGGCATATAGACCCATATCCCTTTTGTGCTCTGACGCTAAAATTATAGCAAAGGTCTTGGCAACAAGGCTTAATAGGGTTATTTCAAAAATAATCCACCCAGACCAGACGGGATTTATAGCCAATAGATCTACCAGTATGAACATCAGGAGGACATTTCTAAACTTACAAACCCCAACACAGAATGAGGGAGCAAGGGCCGTACTGTCACTGGATGTGACCAAAGCCTTTGACAGCGTAGAATGGGGGTATATATGGAGGGTGCTGGATAAATTTGGATTTGGCCCGACATTTTCGGGGTGGATAAAAATGCTCTATGACAACCCTAGTGCCAAGTTAAAAATAAATAATGAATTCTCAAAAAAAATTGTCCTCGAGAGGGGGACGAGACAGGGGTGTCCCTTGTCACCCCTGCTATTCGCCCTAGCGATGGAACCTTTGGCAATTGCTATTAGGTCAAACATCGAGATATCCGGATTCCAGAGAACGACGGGAGAAGAAAAAATCGCGCTTTATGCCGATGACATCCTGCTCTTCCTGGGAGACACGGAACAATCTCTGTCAAAAGCAATGAGCCTGGTGGAGGAGTTCGGGAGCTTCTCGGGACTAGAAATAAACTGAGGGAAATCCGAGTTACTGCCGGTAGACCCACTTGGAGAAACGGTGATACGAGGATTGCCACAGTTAACAGTGGTGGATACAATGAGATACCTGGGGGTATTGGTGACGAAAAATCCCAATCAATACATTAATAAAAATCTCATCCCCCTACTTGCTAAGTTCAAACAAAAAATCTACATTTGCAAAAAAATGTTTTCATTTGTCAGTGGCGGGTAGATGTAGTTTAATCAAAATGATTTGGCAACCACAACTCTTATATGTAATGCACAATTCCCCAGTATGGATTTGTAAAAAATGGTTCAATAAAATTGAATCCCTCTTTAGGGAGCTAATTTGGAAAGGGAGACAGGCCAGGATACGTCTTCGCACATTGCAACTCCCTGTGGGGGAGGGAGGACTTGCAGTACCCCAACCCGAGATTTATTATTTTTCTGCACAACTGCAACAAATAGGGGGGGGGGGTAATATCCCAGGAGGAGGTACGCCCAACGGGATGATAATGATGTATGGGGTTTCTCATGACACTATTTTCGAAGCACTAGAGGCTGATTCCTTTAGCCATAGGAACCCAACAATAAAGATGATAACCAAAATATGGAAATCGGTTAAAAAACTGATGGGCTATACCGGGTTTTCTGAATTCTCCCCATTGTGGAATAATAATAAATTGAAGGAAATCCTTCAGATAGGAAAGGTCAGAGCATGGGAAATAAATGGCATTAAAAGGTTGAAACAACTGTATAAAGAGGATAAATATAGGAAATTTCAGGATTTAAGAGAGGAATTTAAGATACCTCAATATTCATTTTTTACTTATATACAGGTGGGGCATGCCCTTGAAGCCCAATTTAGGACACAAACCCTAATGTGGTGTGAAATGCCCCTTTTTCAAAATCTAGGCAAGGTAGGACCAACTAAGGGACTTATCTCTGAAGTATATAAACAGATAGGTAAAAAGGCTAATATGGGCCTGCATCTCCTAAAAACAAAAGAGAAATGGGAGGAGGATCTGGGGGAAGTGACACAGGATCAATGGCGGAGGGTCTTGGAGATGGGGCCGAAAGTTTCGGTCTCACCCCCACAAAGGGTCTCCCACTTGATGCTGGTGAATCGAGCCTATTATACACCTAAACGCCTGTTTAACTTCGGAAGAAGAACAGATGACAAATGCCCTAGATGCCAGGGGACTGGAGACCTAGTACACATGGTGTGGCGATGCCCAAAGTTGTTTCGCTATTGGGAGGGAGTGATAAATGTCATAGGGGAGACATTTGGGGTACCTCTGGAGGCGGAAGCCACACTATGTGTACTGGGATATAGAAGGGAACGGAGGGAGAAGAAAACCACCACAGTTGCATTACTGAGATGTCTGTTCCAAGCCAGGAAATTAATAATGTCAAGATGGCAGGTGATAACACCTCCAACAATAAGAGAATGGATTGGAGCAGTAAATGAGACGATATGTAAAGAGAGAGCAGTTTATACAAAAAGAGGTAATCTTAGGGAGTTTGAGGAGATGTGGAAACCTTGGCTGGAAGAGAAGGACCTGCCCCTCTAGTGGGTAAGAAATACAACTGGGATGAAGCAGAAATAAAAATAAACACCCAAAAATAAAGACACATATGCGTCAATTCAGGAAAGCTGGGGCTGGCCTTGAAACCTCACTAGAGGAGAGAGGAAAAGGGAGGGAGGGTCCAGGCATATAAATTTAAGGGCGAAGATATTAGGTACTAACCACACCGTGAACAGGAATAAGAATAGTTCCCCTGACCAAAGGAGGTGATCTGAGCATTCTATCTCTTTTTTTTTCTTTTTCTCTTTTTGCTATTTTTTTTTTTTCTCCTCCCCCCCTCACTTTTTTCTCCTTTTTATTGGATGTTGCTTTTCCTTCCTTTTAAATAAACAAGATATTTAATGTGTGTACTTGACTTTTATATCATTTGTATTTTATATTGAGATTAAGTCACATATAAGGAATGATGTCGGTTCCTGGAACTTTTTTTAAATAATTAAATGTGTATAAGAAAAAATAAAATAAAGAATGAAATAAAAAAAAAAAAAAAACACAAACCTTTACTATAACTTTCGGTTAAATTCAGGTTATTTTATATCTATTTTATAGATATATATAATAATACATAAATCTATATACTGTATATATGTGTTTTAATGGAATGTATGTGTTTGGATAGTGTATCATTATAAGGAGAAAAATGTACATTTTTGAGGAAGGACTCAAGATTGTTTGCAATCAGTTGGGGGTTTTTAGACTTTATGAGTTAGAGGAGATTACATGGAAAAGAAAATTACATTTTGTCTTTACATTATGGCTTCTTTTATACTGTTTTGTGTCTGAAGTTCCTCAGTATGTAAAATACCAGTTGTGATTAGGAGCTTGGTATATGTTGAGAAATGTTTTTGAATGCAGAATGTGGAATTGGAGCAGAAGTAGTACTGTTAGAAACAGTTAAAGCTTAGATTTCTGCTCTACTGTTCCTGTTCAAATACAGAGAAAGGCAGCTTGAGTAAAAAAAAGAAAAGAAAAAAAAGTGACATATTCAAGAAGCTGTGAGACTACATTTGAAAGGATACAAAATAAGTTATTATGTGGAACATGCACACTGTTTCAGCCTTGGATCTGGGGTAATGAGTTCTAAAATCTATTGATAACCACTTCAATGAAAACAGATCTACAAAGTGTTTTTGAATGAGAGATCTGCAAACAATGTTTGCCATCAAAAAAACATTAGATCAGTTCTTTGAAGGTGAACTGTGAAAATAGAACACTATTTTTTTAAATTCAGAGGGCTTTAAGCGTAATTTTTAGCTAACTTAATTTTTTTAGAACCACTCATGAACTTTGTAATATTCTTTAACAACTTGCTTACTGGACACTTATACCTTCATCCTGACCAGGCCAATTTTCAGCTTTCAGTGCTAATGCACTAAGAATGACATATTCGTTGTCATGCAAAAAGTAGTTACTCTACATTTAGTTACTCCAAATTAAGCCACTTAGGACCTAAACTAGGTGAACATGCAAATGCAAAAGTAAGTAAGTGAGCAATAGCAAATTCCAAATCAGCATATTTGCGGTTCCATAGCTGACAATTGCCAACACGTTTCCTATATGGAAATGCACTGCATGTGTGTACATGTATGCCAATAAATATGGGGTGTGGCTATTTCTTTATATTACAATTATTGTACACAGTTTTAGCCAGATTCAGGTACAGCGGCGCATCTTTGAGGTGGCGTAGCATATCGATTTTACGCTATGCCGCTGTAAGTCAGAGAGGCAAGTGCTGTATTCACAAAGCATCTGCCTCCTAAGTTACGGTGGCGTAGCGTAAATGGGGCCGGCGTAAGCACACCTAATTCAAATGAGGATGGGGGGCGTGTTTTATGTAAATTACTCATGACCCAACGTGATTGCCGTTTTTTACGAGTGGCGCATGCGCCGTCCGTGTACATATCCCAGTGTGCTTTGCTCCAAAGTACGCCGCAAGGACGTATTGGTTTCGACGTGAACAAAAATTTTGTCCAGCCCCATTTACGGACGAGTTACGCAAACTACGTAAAATTTTCAAATTTCGACGCGGGAACGACGGCCATACTTAACATTGGCTACGCCACCTAGGGGGCAGCTTTATCTTTACGCCGGCGTACCTCTTACGGAAACGGCGTATCTTTACTGCGACGGGCACACGTACGTTCGTGAATCGGCATATCTAGTCATTTACATATTCTACACTGAACTCAACGGAAGCACCACCTAGTGGCCAGCGGAAAAATTGCACCCTAAGATACGACGGCGCAGGCCATCGTATCTTAGCTAGGTTTAAGTGTATATCAGTTTGATAATACACTTAAACTTACGACGGCTTAGATTCTGAGTTACGTCGGCGTATCTACTGATACGCCGGCGTAACTCTTTGTGAATCCAGCTATTTGTTTTCTTCTTTTGCTAACGAATACTGATACATTTATTTTTTAGGAGACTATAAAGTTCTAATTATGTATGTTCATTCTTTACCATACTAAACTATAATGCAAGTCTAATTGTACTCAGTACATTTGTCTAGTGGTCTGCACTCATGAACAAAAAGTACTTAGGTTATGAGTTCAAATCCCAACCATGCTAACACCCTGCATGTTCACTAGTGTTTGGTTATTTTATTTCCACACAATAATATTTTTGCTAAATAACATACAGTACCATTGCATGCAATTGAGCATAGAATCAACTATGCTCATGTGGCAGTGGTAAATAGATGTTTGCCTATTTTCAGCATATTATGCTGTTTAAGATTTAAAGAGGTTGTAAACCCTTGTTTTTTTTTAAATAAGAAAAATATAATACTTACCTCCACTGTGCAGTTCGTTTTGCACAGTGTGGCCCCGAGCCCCATCTTCTGGGGTCCCCTGACGGCGCTTACGGCTCCTCCTCGCTTTGGTAAACCCCCTGGGAGAAGCACTCTCCTTGGGGGTTACCTTGTGGGTGCACTCCTGCATAAACACAGAATGCCAGACTTGGCCCCACCCCCCCGCACCCACGTCATTGGATTTGATTGACAGCAGTGGGAGTCAGTGGCTGCGCTGCTATCAATCTATCCAATCAACAGCCGAGAACCCTGGACAAAGAGGTACAGTGCGTCTCTGCCAAGATGACAAAAATTGGGGGTGGGCTAGGGGGCCGGTCAGTGTCAGAGGTTTTTTTCACCTTAATGCATATGAAAAACATAAAGGGTATACAACCCCTTTAAGAAGGAGATACCATGCTTGAGCTTTGAACCAATGGTCTGAGTCTTTCTAAGTAGGAGTGCTACCCACTAAGCCATTGGGCTGAGCACAATCATGCTTAGAATATACAGTAGTACAATGATTAAAGAATGAACATAGATCAAGATAAACTATATTCTCCTAAAATACAAATGCAAGATCGTTGCTAAATTGTAAAAAAATTGTAGATGTGGCTTGTTTTGCTTCTTTTGCTGATATATATCAGCAAGATATACATTCTACATACCAGCAAGAGATGCAGCGTTGTACATGTACAAATGCAGGAAGTCTACTGTGCATAGAATCAGGAAGTTACGTGTGTTCTGAGCAGGGCCGGCCTTAGCGTTGTGCGAGTCGTGCGCCCGCACAAGGCACCATCAGCAACAGGGCGCCGTGCCTGTTGAGTCCTGTGGCCAGTAGCAGCCGGATTTCTCCACTCGCTATCGCTGTCACGATATGCGATGTGCTTTGAGCCAGTGGGTGCTCTGTGATTGGCCGAACGGGCCATGTGCGATGGGCGGGGCGGGGCATGCCAGGAAGCAGACATGGGGGTCTGTGAATGGCCATGCTGAGCTGGTGCTAGTCATGTGTGGAGGCGGGGGCGGAGCTGCACTGTGGATTCGATGATCTGCCTGCTTTCTCCCGGAGTCCTGCCTCCCGATGTGTGTCTCCTGAGGGCTCATCTGCCAGGTCAGTTTACCCCCCCTCCTCTGTGTCACCCCCCTGAGGGAGTAGGTATTGGTCTGGGGAGAGGGAGGGAGCAGCCAGAAAGTCAGTGTGTAACGTCACGTGTGATGCCTCCATAGTAAAATGCTGGGCCTTTTACGATAGGGGCTCTGGTGGACTACAAGGCCCAGCATTTTACTATAGGGGGCTCTGGTGGACTACAAGGTCCAGCATTTTACTATAGGAGGCATTGGTGGGACTTAAATGCTGGTCATTGTAGTCCACCAATGCCTCCTAAAGTAAAATGCTGGGCCTTGTAGTCCACCAGAGCCCCCTATAGTAAAATGCTGGTCATTGTAGTCCACCAATGCCCCTATAGTAAAATGCTGGGCCTTGTAGTCCACCAGAGCCCCCTATAGTAAAATGCTGGGCCTTGTAGTCCACCAATGCCTCCTATAGTAAAATGCTGGGCCTTGTAGTCTACCAGAGCCCCCTATAGTAAAATGCTGGTCATTGTAGTCCACCAATGCCTCCTATAGTAAAATACTGGGCCTTGTAGTCCACCAATGCCTCCTATAGTAAAATGCTGGGCCTTGTAGTCCACCAATGCCTCCTATAGTAAAATGCTGGGCCTTGTAGTCCACCAGAGCCCCCTATAGTAAAATGCTGGGCCTTGTAGTCCACCAGAGCCCCCTATAGTAAAATGCTGGGCCTTGTAGTCCACCAGAGCACCCTATAGTAAAATGCTGGGCCTTGTAGTCCACCAATGCCCCCTATAGTAAAATGCTGGGCCTTGTAGTCCACCAATGCCTCTATAGTAAAATGCACCAATGCTGTAGTGTCTGTGTGTATTGTGTAGTGGTCTGTGGGTAGTTTATTGTGTAGCAGTCAGTGTGTATTGTATATCGGTCTGTGGGTAGTTTATTGTGTAATGGTCTGTGGGTAGTTTATTGTGTAGTGGTCTGTGTGTGTATTGTGTAGCGGTCAGTGTGTGTATTGTGTAGTGGTCAGTGTGTGTATTGTGTAGCGGTCAGTGTGTGTATTGTGTAGTGGTCAGTGTGTGTGTATTGTGTAGCGGTCAGTGTGTGTGTATTGTGTAGTGGTCAGTGTGTGTATTGTGTAGCAGTCAGTGTGTGTATTGTGTAGCGGTCAGTGTGTGTATTGCGTAGTGATCTGTGGGTAGTTTATTGTGTAGCGGTCAGTGTGTAGCGGTCTGGGGGGGCGCCACAGGATTAGCTCACACAGGGCGCCTGAACACCTAAGGCCGGCCCTGGTTCTGAGGATCACTAAACACAAAATTCTAAACACTACATCCCTCTAAACCCTGGGAACACCAAGACATCTCCCACACATACACTTTATGGATGTTATGATCTCAGCCTCCCTATGAGGAATGATATGGATGGGGTTTTATTACAAAAGAAGGTATTCTGTATCTTTATATTGAATACATTGGCTTCCTATGGGCTAAGCAATACATTTAATTTATGAGCATTTTTGCAATTTACAGTTGTGTTTGTTATTATTATTTCACTGGGCAATTCTCCCAGTGAACAGTTCGTAGATATAATATTCACCCACCATAACTCCCTGCAAACCACAGTCACATTAATTCAGTTTATACTAGAATACATGTGCACCATTGTATGTTTAATGTACAATTAGTGAACATTGAGCATTAATCTGTCATCATTGGCCTTGCATGGTGCTGAAACTGATTATTATTATTTTTTTTTTTTGTGCTGTTCTTTTTTTTGCAATAGGTTTTTATTAGGTTTTATACATAAGTAAAAAGTGAAGATGTAGAATACAAGAGAATACAAATTATACAGGACAATGTATACAATATATCAGGTACAGCAGATGTCTGAGTAAGATATGAACATCACAAGGGTCTATGCAGGATAGCACGAAGCATGAAGAAATAAAATATCAAAACTGTCAATTTTTAGCACTATGGATTGCTATAACTTGTAAGAGGATTTTTTTTTTTGGTCTAATTTATATATGTAAAATATATTATATATATATATATATATATATATATATATATATATATATAACAACTCCCATTCCAGTACTAATTAGACCAGCACACTAGGTACAGTAAGGCCTCGTACACACGATAGGTTAACCAGAGGACAACTGTCTGATGGACCGCTTTCATCAGTCCAAACCGATCGTGTGTAGGCCCCATAGGTTATTTAACCTTAGGTTAAAAAAATGACAACTTGCTTTAAAATTTAACTGAAGGATTGCTAACCAATAGGTCAAAACGGATCGTTAGTAGGCACAACCATCAGTTAAAAATCCATGCATGCTCAGAATCAAGTTGACGCATGCTTGGAAGCATTGAAATTCGTTTTTTTTTTCAGCACGTCATTGTGTTTTATGTCACCGCGTTCTGACACGATCGTTTTTTTAACTGATGGTGTGTACGCACGACGGACCATCAGTCAGCTTCATAGGTTAACCTAGGACAACGGTCATTCAGACCGTTGTCCTCTGGTTAACCTAGCGTGTGTTTGAGGCCTAAGCAGGCTGGTATCCTCGTGATAAGGGAGCTATGAGCATGCAACGCTGATATAATGCTGAGATCAGCTAGCGTTCTATTTAGAATTGGGGTTCCCTTAACCACTTCAGCCCCGCCGGAAGATTTGGCTGCCCAATGACCGTACCATTTTTTGTGATTCTATGAATAGAACATCTTTGGCAGTTTGGTCTCAAATGGTTGCCGACACCCCTGATGAACAGAAAAAATTGGAGAATCCCCCAGGGTGGGGCTTTTTAGGCAACAGTAGTACAAGTAGTCATAGTAGATACAAAAATATATAGTAGTTTAATAGTAACAAAAGGTATCAAACAATATATGGTAAACATGTATAATACAATAGTTTTAAAAACAACACATATAGGGTGTAATTGAAAAGAGTAAAGAGTCCACAATGTAAATACTGGGCCCAACGCGTTTCGGGTTTCCTTCTTCAGGGACCGAAGTATGTGTGGAGTCAGAGAGTGTGACAAACAACTTTTCTAGAAAGATAAATAAATAGCAATGTGTTGAAAATAATAACAACATACAATGGAAATTAAACTGGTACAGATAAGAAAACATCATACCACCCAAGACGTTTCAACGGCTCAATACACCCCTTAGTAGGACATCGCAGTCGGGACGCATGGCAAACCTCAGATGGTGAAGAGAGGAAAAAGGACTGGCATCCTATATCGATCACAAAATAGCAAGACCTTTGGCCCGAAGTGTCACAGCGTAAAAAAATTAATTTGATTGTATTTTTATTTTTACCTGTCCCAAAATATAAATAAAAGGACAAGATAATGGTAACGGTGCCAGAAGCAAACAACCGCAGAGGAAAACTGAGCCAAAAAATTGCTATTATATATAAGGTGAGAGACATACCTGTAATGTCAAAAAGTAGCCAAAGAGGTCAGTAGAGAGCTCAGAAGCTGGAAAATGAAAATAATATAAATGACAATTTAGGGATATGCAGAGTGTGAGGAAATGACATTTAAGGCAATGAAAACAGGTTGGAAGTCTATCTGAAAGACATCAAAGGAAGCAATACTTACAAGGGAAAAAAAAAAAAGGAGAAAACCACCAGTAGTGTGAGGTATATAATGGTGCTGCTATTTTGTGATCGATATAGGATGCCAGTCCTTTTTCCTCTCTTCACCATCTGAGGTTTGCCATGCGTCCCGACTGCGATGTCCTACTAAGGGGTGTATTGAGCCGTTGAAACGTCTTGGGTGGTATGATGTTTTCTTATCTGTACCAGTTTAATTTCCATTGTATGTTGTTATTATTTTCAACACATTGCTATTTATTTATCTTTCTAGAAAAGTTGTTTGTCACACTCTCTGACTCCACACATACTTTGGTCCCTGAAGAAGGAAACCCGAAACGCGTTGGGCCCAGTATTTACATTGTGGACTCTTTACTCTTTTCAATTACACCCTATATGTGTTGTTTTTAAAACTATTGTATTATACATGTTTACCATATATTGTTTGATACCTTTTGTTACTATTAAACTACTATATATTTTTGTATCTACTATGACTACTTGTACTACTGTTGCCTAAAAAGCCCCACCCTGGGGGATTCTCCAATTTTTTGTGATTCAGCACTGCGTCGCTTTAACTGACAATTGTGAGGTCATGCGACGTTTCACCCAAACAAAATTGATACCCGTTTTTCCCACAAATATATATATATTTGTTGGTGGTATTTTTTTGCGCTATAAACTTTTATGTCTTTTACATAGCTCCTGTGTATGTCAGTGTTCAAACACTGAAAATAAATGACCCTCAGGATACTGCATTATACAAAATTACAAAACATCCCTATGAGCTATACTCAAGGCAAAAAAGATGAATGAGATGGGAGCTATCAGTAAAAAACACATAGGGCCAGATTCATGTACATTTGCGGCGGCGTAACGTATAGCATTTACGTTACGCCGCCGCAAGTTTTACGGGCAAGTGCTTGATTCACAAAGCACTTGCCTGTAAAGTTGCGGCGGTGTAGCGTAAATCCCTCCGGCACAAGCCCGCCTAATTCAAATGGGGCGTGGATCATTTAAATTAGGCGCGTTCCCGCGCCAAACCGACTGCGCATGCTCCGTTTTGAAATTTCCCGCCGTGCTTTGCGCGAAATGACGTCGCACTGACGTGATTTTTTGAACGTCTACATGAGTTACGTCCTTTCCTATTCACGGACGACTTACGCAAAAAAAATAATTAAAATTCGACGCGGAAACGACGGCCATACTTTAACATGGCAAGTCTAAAGATAGGCCACAAAATAGCAGCACTAACTATACGCCGGGAAAAGCCGACTAGCGACGACATAAGAGAATACGACGGCCTCGCGTACCTTAGTGAATCGCCGTAAACAGCTAATTAGCATACCCGACGCGGAAAATGACACAAACTCCACCCAGCGGGCGCCGAAGTATTGCACTTACGATCCGAAGGCGTACGAAGCTGTACGCCTGTCGGATCAAAGCCAGAAGCCATCATATCTTGGTTTGAGGATTCAAACTGAAAATACGACGCGGCAAATTTGAAAATACGCCGGAGTATCAGTAGATACTCCAGCGTATTTCTTCTGTGAATCTGGCCCATAATACTCAAACTAAAATAAAAAAAAAACTTTTGCTCAAGCATCTCATATCAAAAAAAATGATTGTTATTACAACTCACTGTATCCATCAGTAAGATATATATATTTATTGATATCAAAGAGAAACAAGAAAAAAACAACATTAAAACTGGTACCAATCATACAGTAATGCCGCGTACACGCGATAATTTTTCAGCATGAAAGAAAACTTAGTTTTTCAGCGTGTCTAAAAAACAACGTTTTCCCAACATTATCATTAAAACAATGTTGCCTACATACCATCGTTTTTAAAAAATGATCTAGCAAAGCGCGGTGACGTACAACACGTACGACGGCACTTTAAAGGGGAAGTTCCATTCGCCTTTGGGCTGCTTTAGCTGATTCCGTGTTAGTAAAAAAGACGATTCACGCTTTTTTGTCTGTTACAGCGTGATGAATGTGCTTACTCCATTATGAACGGTAGTTTTACCAGAACGAGCGCTCCTGTCTCATAACTTGCTTCTGAGCATGCGCAGGTTTTTTACCTCGTTTTAGCCCACACGCGATAATTTTTTACAACCCGAAAAACAACAATGTTCAAAACGACGTTAAAAAATGCAGCATGTTCCAAAAAAAAATGTTGACGTTTTTCAGAACCTGAAGAACGATTTGCTGCCCACACACAATCATTTTAAATGACGTTTTAAAAAAAAAAACAAAGTTTTTTCATGCTGAAAAATGTGTACGCAGCATTATTCTCATACTGATTAAAAAGCAATGTCCACCTCATATGTGCATGTAACTATGACCACAGAGACAAGCAAATAGTGTTGGTCCCCGGCCCCCGGCTTGTGCTGCCACTATAAGGGGATATGTGTATGCAGGGTCCAGTGGAATTAGGCCAATACTCCTGCAAAAGAACCACACTTTCATCAGCCTCTGAAGCAGTTGACAGAGACCGGAAAAACTGGCCAGGATATGTCAGAGTCCACCTCTCCACTATAACCTGTCTGTTATCTATATGACACCTATGGAATCGTACACCCTACAATGGATGTCTCTCTCATCGGTCATAATCTGTGAACAACAGGACCTGATAAGTATATTTATACTTTTCCTGGATGTGGGACCTTTTGATTACTTCTGTGCACAATCATTTTGGATTACAATTGGTTATTTATAGGCCTGGGACTGGAAGCTCTAGGCCAGGGGTCTTTAAACTATGGCCCTCCAGTTGTTCAGGAACTGCAATTCCCCTAATGCCTAGTCATGTCTGTTAAGGTCAGAGTTTTACAATGCCGAATGGGACGTGTAGTTCCACAACAGATGGAGGACCATAGTTTGGAGATCCCTGCTCTAGACTGTTGTGTGACTCTATCAAAGTGGCTAAGGGAGGTAATTCAGGGCATGGGGTTCTATACTATTTTACCTTGTAGTTTGATCTATATGACCTCCTGCTCCTAGAACCCTGAATAGTGGACCTCCTCTTGACCACTGCATCATTTCCAATCACACTCAGCTCTTTCACCATCATCCAGTTGTATCGCTTTCAACATGAACTATGTGAACCTTTATTGATCATATGCAGGAATTGCAGTTTCCGGCGTGCAGTCATTCATTGAAAAGGACTATACTGGACTATCCTTTTGCAGGAGTATTGGTCCAATTTCAGTGTTCCCAGCATTTCCCAGTGTCATCAGTCATTCCATTTGTGTGATGCCCATGTGCTCCAGCCTGTGACCCCAAGGCTGCTCCCTGTCTTCCTGTTCCCCAGTCTGTAACCTGCACTAATGATCCTGTGTACACCTGCCAGCATTCATTTTTCCTTCACCACTGTACCTCCCTTTGCACGTCAGTTAGTTTTTGATATTCTCCCCCAATGTGTTCCCTGTGGGTCCCATCCATTCTCTCCTTATCAGCACCTCCACTACCATCCTGTGTTTCTCTTCTGTGCTATCTTCTGTCTTTTGTATCCAGCATCCCAGTATTGAAAGGGATTCATTAATTGCATGTGCTTCAAATATTTTCAGTTTCCTGTCAGTACCTTTTCTTCAGCACCTGTTTGATTTCCTGAGTGCTTCAACCAGCCACTTGTTGCTAACACCTGTGCATGACTTGTCCACATCCTTCTTCAGTGATCCTATGCACCCTTGCAAGCAACCTACTTCCAGTGACCCCCTGTGATTCTGTATATCCCAACCAATTTCCACTGCTTCTGTATGCTTGTGACCTCCTTCCTGCTTACACTGTGTTACCCACTGACCAGTGAGTCCTGCACCCCAGTACTGTTAAGTAGGGTTGCACCGATACCGATACTGATATCGGTGCTGATACTAGGCATTTTCGAGAGCATCGGTACTTGCGAAAATGCTCCGATACCCTAACCCGATACCGGAAGTGACGTGAACTGGACACACTTGTCTCCCTGCGTGCAGTGATAAGGGAGATGCCGGTGTCCCAGCTAGTATGGTCAGGGGCGGGAGGGGGCCTCGGAAGGTGTTATGCACTGCCCTGATGCCTGGATGCCTGATGCCCCCGGATGATCTGGCTGCAGAGATGAAGCTTGCAGTGGGGGATGTCTGTGCAAGAGCCGGCCAGGTACTTCATATTAGTACAACAACGGTAAGCCATGTTCACAATGTAGATTTTAAGGGAGGGGGGAAAGATGAAGGCAGTAGAGGAGGGGTGAGCACGAGTCAGAGCTGAGGAGGGGTGGATGGGGGATCTTGTGAATGAGAATACAGTGGAAAGTTGTGGTGGAGGAATACTAGACCTTGCACTCTACATGTAATGTGCCTGGACCCTGCACTCTGCGTGTAATCTGCCTGGACCCTGCACTCTGCATGTAATGTGCCTTGACTCTGCATGCATAGAGATGATATTGAAAGCTATGGGAGGCAATCAACTGACCCAGGGAGGAGGTGTAGATTGAGAAAAGGAGAGGTCCAAGAACAGAACCTTGGGGGACCTCGCTGGAGAAAAGAAGAGAAGAGGAGGAAGTAGAGTTGTAAGTGACACTGAAGTTGCGGGGGTATAGATGGGATGAGAACCAGCAAAGAGTAAAGTCACAGAGACCAAAGGAGTGGAGTTTTTTAAAGGAGGATGTAGAAAATCATGTGTTAATATAGGTAACATTTCAAACAATTTGTAATTGTATTTCATGTGAGTCTTGAATGCCTTAAAGAGGAAGTAAACCGTGCCCAATTTTCTGTGTTTTTTTAAAACCCTGCAAAATAAAGGCATAGTGTGCTAGTATGCATTGCATACTAGCACATTATAAAATACTTACCTTAGAATGAAACTCTGCACCACCGCGCTCGCAGCTCTGACAGACACTTCCATCTTTCTTCCAGGTTTGCGTCATTCGGGCCACATGATTGAGCACGCTGTGATGACGTCCTTCCCGTGCATTTGCACGGGAGTCACGGACCATGGCACGGAGCTTTGAAGGGACGGCTCGGGTATACCTCCCCTTCAGAGCGCATGCACCGGTGACATCTCGGACTGCATGAAGTGTGAATATCTCCTAAACCTTCAAGGTTAAGGAGATATTCATAGTACCTACAGGCAAGCCTTATTATAGGCTTTCCTGTAGGTACAAACTTGAATAGTGGATTTACATCCTCTTTAAAAAAAAAATTGTAGTCTCTAAATCATTGTCATATCTTTGTCTTGTAACTAAAGTTAAACGTGATAAGAAGATACATTTAATAAAAAATTTACGTTTTTGAACTTGTGCTTTCACTGGTATTTGTGCTTATGCATTATCTACCTTTACCTAATTATGTTAGAGCGCCATTGCTTTGAGAATGTGTATTGATATGTTTCTAGCTGCATGTATCAAAAACTGTTTCTAGACTTGTTATCAATGTTTAATAGTAGTTTCCAAGTATTTGAGAGAGGAACCAACAATAAAGAAAACTGTAAAATGACATCAACTCCATTAAATCCAGTCTTTGAAAATAAGTTCAAAGCATTATTGTTATTTGAAGTAACATCAAAGTTAAAGGTGTAGATGTTAAAGATGTCCTGTATAATACTCAGGTTTGCGAAATATAAAGTTTAGTTATAGTTCTAACCATTACAAGTAAAAATGTGATCAGAAAATAAAGAACTATGGCTCGGATTCAGAAACGATTTACGATTTAAAATGTGCGCCATCGCATCTTTACGCCGATTCACAAAGAGAGATACGCCTGAAAACATGGCTTCAGCCGTCCGACGTAACTTGCCTACGCCGGCGTATTGTGGGTGCATAGTTACGCTGGACGCATTCGGCGTTCCCATGAAAAATATGCAAATGAGTAAGATACGCCGATTCACAAACGTACTTGCGTATCAATATACGTCGTTTACGTAAGGCGTATGACCGGCGTAAAGTTACCCCTGCTATATGAGGCGCAGCCAATGTTAAGTATGGACGTCGGAACAGCGTCGAATTTTATGTGGTTTACGTTGTTTGTGTAATTTGTACGTGAATGGGGCTGGGCGTAGTTTACGTTCACGTCGAAAGCATTGAGTATTTGTAACGTGATTCTGCACATGCGCATTGGGATACGTCCACGGACGGCGCATGCGCCATTCGTTCGGCCCCTCATTTGCATGGGGCCACGGTTAATTTTAATAAAACACGCCCACTGCCAACCTACTTTGAATTACGCGGGCTTACACCGGCCCATATAAGCTATGCCGCCGTAACTTAGGACGCAAGTTGTTTCTGAATACGGTACCTGCCTCTCTAAGTTATGGCGGTGTAGTGTATATGAGATACGCTACGCCCGCCCAAACTTACGCGATTCTTTCTGAATCCGGGCCTAGATGTTTTGATGGGTTGATGTTTTTTTTTTTTTTATATATATAGTATACATTTAAAAAATACGCTTAATGCAAATAATTATGTTAACAAATGGCCATGTTTTAAAAACCTTGTTTTGGATAATATTTTGTATGTATACGATATATGCTCATGTGCTTGCAATATTAATTACATACAGTATACTGTACATACAAGCTCTACTTTTTGATTGTGATTTGTTGATCCACTTATGTCGCTGCACATCTACAAGACATTTTCTCTATGAATGAAAATAATAAATCCTTTCGGGTTTTCTAATAATATGAAACATCAACAATGCTTCTAGGAGCCATATACCACATGATTATAGTTTAGACTCTAGGGCCCGGATTCAGAAACGATTTACGGCGGCGTATCTTCAGATACGCCGCCGTAATTTAAAATGTGCGCCGTCGCATCTTTACGCCGATTCACAAAGAGAGATACACCTGAAAACATGGCTTCAGCCATCCGATGTAACTTGTCTACGCCGGCGTATCGTGGGCGCATAGTTACGCTGGACGCATTTGGCGTTCCCATAAAAAATATGCAAATGAGTAAGATATGCTGATTCACGAACGTACTTGCACCCGGCGTATCAATATACGTCGTTTACGTAAGGTGTATGACCGGCGTAAAGTCACCCCTGCTATATGAGGCGCAGCCAATGTTAAGTATGGATGTCGGAACAGCGTAAAATTTTACATGGTTTACGTCGTTTGCGTAATTCGTACGTGAATGGGGCTGGGTGTAGTTTACGTTCACGTCGAAAGCATTGAGTATTTGCGACGTGATTCTGCACATGCGCATTGGGATACGTCCACGGACGGCGCATGGGCCGTTCGTTCGGCCCCTCATTTGCATGGGGTCACGGTTCATTTTAATAAAACACGCCCACTGCCAACCTACTTTGAATTACGCAGGCTTACACTGGCCCATATACGCTACGCCACCGTAACTTAGGACGCAAGTTGTTTCTGAATACGGTACCTGCCTCTCTAAGTTACGGCGGCGTAGTCTATATGAGATACGCATTACACTCGGATATACTCGGGCAGGCTCGACTCCGCTCGCGGTCACGTCCTGTGCGTCCTGTACGTCCTTTACGCGAGAGGAGCCGAGCCTGCCCGAGTATACCCGAGTGTACTGCGATCGGTATATGTCGGCGGAGTGGTTCAAACACAGCACGGGAAGCGGGGATCAGCTGAAAAACACAGCGGGGAGGACACCACGATGGCCGCAGAAGGACGCCGGACCTGACAAGGCCGCCGATGGACGCCGGGCAAGACACCGACGAGGGGCATCCAAACTGTAAGTATTTCTTTTTTCCAGGAATTTTCCTTCCAGGTTGGGGGTGCGCGCTATACGCTGGGGCGCGTTATATGAAGATAAATACGGTACATCATTTTGGAGAGGTATTGTGCTAAACAAAGGTAGTCATTGAAAAGTCAATAGCATGTTCAACATGCTCTTCCTTGCATAAAATAGCTGTTATTACTAATTGCTGTTGAAGGTTACAGTAGCTGGAAAGTATATGTTAAAATAATTTGAATTGTGAAAGTTTTTGGAGGATCCATATACATAAAAGTAATTACTATTATTTATGTATAAAAGTCACATTTTACAGACTGGTAGTAGTAAGATTTCATAGTGGTTTAACATGTCTTAAAGTAATTAAAACAGTGTAATGTGGCATTTCTTATAGAGAAAGTACTGCATTTCACTGACAATTGTCTGACAAGATTAACAGTAAAAATGTTGGAAATAGGATGCTTCTGTAATGGCAAATCCAATCCATCACTGAGCTTTAATGAGCTGCCAGGAGTACTGGAAGTGCAGAAGTAGAGCACAGTTCTTAAAAAAAACAGTGTTGTTATATCATCTGGTACAGTATGTTATGTGGACAAGCCCAGATTTATCCAAAAAAGCAACATTTGGCACCAACATCCCATAAATATGTAAATTTAGAACAATAAAGAGGAAGAGATGCAGTACTTTGTAGGTGCTTTTTATATATCCTTGGCAGTTGTATACCTAGTTGGCAGATGCACACGACTACAAACTCCCTTCACTGTGAACTTGCTTTTATGGTTTCATCACCATATTGAGGTAGGAAGCCATGTTTGGGAACTTTTGCCGAATGATGGGGTGTATTGTTATCTTTGTCGTATATTTGCAATCTTTGTATGATGAACGTAACATGTTATGTTTTGCATATATGTATTTTTCTGACACATGTTTCTTTGTTTGTTTAGTAGTTATTTTGCCACACATTTTTCCTGAAGAAGCCTACATGGCAAAACATGTTGAAATAAAAGTGTGGAATCAACAATACTACCGAATAGTATTGGTTATCTACCTCTAATGAAAGATGACAGTTGGATGTATCTATGTTTTTATATTACTGTTTTTAACAAATTTTGAAGTATGGTTCTATAAATTAAGCACCTAAAAATCCCACACCTCTTCCTCTTTGTTGTTGTTATATCATGCTGATGCATTTGCAAAGTACATATGGATTCATAATCAAGATAAGTTGTAGCCATTTTTTTTATGCTGTTTTGAATGTCATGGGAGTAAAAAAACATTGGCCCAGATTCAGGTAGGGGCGCGCACTGATACTACGGCGCAGCGTATCGTTTTTACGCTATGCCTCCGTAAATTACTGGAGCTACGCTTCATTCACAAAGCATTTAATCCCTAATTTGTGGCGGCGTATAGTAAAAGGGGCCGGCGTAAGCGTGCGTAATTTAAATGATCCCGTAGGGGTGTGGATAATTTAAATTAGGCGCGTTCCCGCGCTGAACATACTGCGCATGCTCCGTCGGGAAAATGTCCCGATGTGCATTGTGGTAAATGACGTGGACGGGAACGTAAATGGGTCCAGCGCCATTCACGAACGAGTTACGCAAACGACGCAAAATTTGAAAATCGTGACGCGGGAACAACGTCCATACTTACCATTGGCTGCGCCTCCTAATAGCAGGAGCAGCCTTACGGTGAAAACGACGTACGCAAACGACGTCAAAAACGAGCGCCGGCCGCGCGTACATTTGTGAATCGGCGTGAGTATGCAATTTGCATACTCTACGCTGACAACTACGGTTGCGCCACCTAGCGGCCAGCATCAGAATGCACCCTAAGATACGACGGCATAAGAGCCTTATGCCAGTGGTATCTTAGGCTACAGTCGGCGTATCGAGCTTTCTGAATACAGAAAGTAGATACGCCGGCGCTACTTAGCAATTACGCTGCGTATCTATGGATACGCAGGCGTAATTGCTTTCTGAATCTACTCCACTGTTACTTCAATGATAGTTTGCAGGTTATTTGCACAGAACTTATATTTTCACATTATCATTATGATTATTATTACTGCATTTAACAAAGGTAAATTAGCCACAAGGAAATTAAATCTGAAAATCATGTCTATAAAAAATGTTTTTGTATTATAACAATTAAAAGAGATGAGCGTTGATCAACCACTCATAAAGTTCAGCAATAATCACATAAAACATACATACATAAGATAAAGTACGCTATACAGTTCAAATTAGGGTTATCCCGATACCACTTTTTTGAGACCGAGTACAAGTGTCGATACTTTTTTTCAAATACTCGCCGATACCGATTACCAATACTTTTTTTTTAATGTCATGTGACAGTGGCAGTAGTTTTTTTTTTTTTCTTTTTACATTTTTTTTTTTTTTTTTACAGTGATTTTTTTTTTTTTAGGGGGGGAGTTGATTGTCAGTGTGTTTTTTTTTTTATTTACATTTTTATTATTTAAAAAAAAAAAAATATTGTATTTTTTTTTCTTTTTCTAATCGGCCTGGTTGGGGGGTCTTTTGGTGAGATATCAGGGGTCTTAACAGACCTCTGACATCTCCCCTTTAAGACAGAGAAAGGGACAAATGACACAGATTCCCCAGTCCCTTTCTCAGCAGCCTCAGCTAAAATGAATGGACAGAGTCAATGATCACTGACTCTGTTCATTCTGAAAAGGTGGGAGCCGGATTTAGCGTCTCCTACCTCCGCTCTCCATCCTGACAAATTGAGGGGGGAAAGGAGCACGAAGGACGGAGGAGGGAAGACAGCGTGAAGCGTGGAGGGGGGAAGACAGCGTGGAGGGGGTAAAGCAGCACGGAGGATGGAGGGGGGGAAGACAGCGCGGAGCACAGAGGGGGGAAAGACAGCACGAAGCACAGAGGGGAAGACAGCACAAAGGACGGAGGGGAAGACAGCACGAAGGACGGAAGGGGATGACAGCACAGAGCACGGAGGGGGGAGACAGCACGGAGGGGGACAGTCAGCGGTGATCGGTGCGGCTTTGCAGGGAGTTACAAGCACCGATCACCGCTGTATAACTTTAACCAAAACAGCTGAAAAGGGGGCAGATTAGTGCTTGTAACTCCCCTGCCGCACTGATCACCCCTGACTGCCCAGGCATCGGGTGAAGCATCGGATCATTTCCCCGAGTACAAGTACTCGGGGAAATGCTTGGTATCAGTACCGATACTAGTGTTTTGTGGTCCACCACCACTTCCTTAGGACTTGGTGATATTTTAAATAAAATGCAATTGATTAGCTACCCTGGTGGGTAATGCTTGTATTATTTTCTGTCAAAAGCAACCAAAGATGATTTCAAGCACATAAACAATAAAAACACAGACCTAAAAACACTGAACCAACCATTAGAGCAACTATGCAGCCTACGGTGTCAACAAGGGACCACCTGGGGACCCTGTATGAAACAGCCTCTCTGTCTGTTATTCTATACTGGGTCCCCCCCATGGGCCAAGTGGTCCATTTCTTAGCACCATAGGTTGTATGATTGATGCCTTGGTAAGATAAGAATACAAACAATGCAAACCTGCTTGGTAATTTATAAAATATGTAAACAATGTGTAGGAAGAACATTTGTATTAGTTGTTTGATGTACAGTGCCTTGAAAAAGTATTAATACTCCTTGAAATTTTCCACATATTGTCATGTTACAACCAAAAATGTAAACATATTTTATTGGGATTTTATGTGATAGACCAACACAAAGTGGCACATAATTGTGAAGATAAAGGAAAATGATAACTCTTTTTCAACATATTTTACAAATAAATATGTGAGAAGTGTGGCGTGCATTTGTATTCACCCTCCTTCACTCTGATACCCCTAACTAAAATCTTGTGGAACCAATTGCCGTCAGAAGTCACCTAATTAGTAAATACAGTCCACCTGTTTGTAATTTAATCTCAGTATAAATACAGCTGTTCTGTGACGTCCTCATAGGTTTGTTAGAGAACCTTAGTGAACAAACAGCATCATGAAGACCAAGGAACACACCAGACAGGTCAGGGATACAGTTGTGGAGAAGTTTAAAGCAGGGCTAGGTTATAAAAATAATCCAAAGCTTTTAACATCTCACAAAGCACTGTTCAATCCATTATAAGAAAATGGAGAGTATTACACAATGACAAACATACCAAGACATGGCCGTCCACCTAAACTGACAAGCTGGGCAAGGAGAGCATTGATCAGAGAATCAGCCAAGAGGCCCATGGTAACTCTGGAGGAGCTGCAGAGATTCTTAACTCAGATGGGAAAATCGGTCCACAGGACAACTATTAGTCATCCATGCCACAATTTTGTCCTTTATGGAAAAGTGGAAAGAATAAAGTCATTGTTGAAAGAAAGCCATAAGAAGTCCTGTTTGCAGTTTGCGAGAAGCCATGTGGGGGACAAAGCAAGCATGTGAAAGAAGGTGATCAGGTCAAATGAGATCAAAATTGAACTTTTTGGCCTAAAAGCAAAGCGTTGTGTGGGTGAAAACTAACACTGCACATCACCCTGAATACACCATCCCCATCGTGAAACATGGTGGTTGCAGGACAATGGCCCTAAACATACAGTCAGAGCTACAATGGACTGGTTTAGATCAAAGCATATTCATGTGTTAGAATGGCCCAGTCAAAGTCCAGACCTAAATCCAATTGAGAATCTGTGGCAATAATTTTAAATTACTGTTCACAGATGTTCTCCATCCAGTCTGATGGAACTTGAGCTATTCTGCATAGAAGAATTGGCAAAAATGTCACTCTCTAGATGTGCAAAGCTGGTAGAGACATACCCAAAAATACTTGCAGCTGTAATTGCAGTGAAAGGTTATTCTACAAAGTATTGACTTAGGGGGTTGAATAAAAATGCATTCCACACTTTTCAGATATTTATTTGTAAAAAAAATTGAAAACCATTTATCATTTTCCTTCTACTTTAGAATTATGTGCCACTTTGTGTTGGTCTATCACATAAAATCCCAATAAAACATATTTAAGTTTTTGGTTGTAACAAGACAAACTTTTTCAAGGCACTGTGTAGTATTTTGTAGAGGGAATACTAATGTGCAAACTACAAGGGTAATATTACTCTCAAACTAATAAAAGTAGCCAACATAAATGGTGTTCACACACTAATTAGTAAATGGAAAGTATAAGGAATGTGACGCTTACTAAGTCTCATGAACTAAACTAATTATAAAGCAAGTGGAAAAGAGAAAGTGCGGTGCTCAAAATATTACTCTCGGTATGCTCAAAAGATATAAGTGTGCATATAACCTCTGTGTTATACTTAATAAATTAGTTAAATTGCACACATAATATGAAAACTATGCAAATGATTGATCAATGTGATAATATAACGCAATCATTGACTGAACAAAATTGTGTTATTCAAAATTTGGACATGATCCAAAATAATATGTGTAGGTTGAAAATGCACCGAATGAATATAGTGAATAAATAACCAATTTTATATAAATAAATATAATAAATACAAAGTGAAGCACCAAAGATGGAAATAAACCAAAAAAGTGCTAGTGAACAAATGAAATATAAAGTCCAAAATTGATCCACTGTGATAAAAGTGACTCTGTATATAATTGTCTGTAGGCAATCCACCACCATGAAGATCAAAGGCTTACCAGACACGATGGACCCAGCAGGGCATATGCCTGAAGGATCAAATGAGCTTGTTGGTGTAACACACCGAGGGAGAGGTACAGCAAGCACAGCTTCCAATGGGGCCAGGCAGTGAGACCAGGCGACAATATTCCACTATATTGACATCAATGGGTATCCACCATAGGTTTAAGCAACGTTACTTCATACACAAATCCTCCCAGTGTAACATATGTTAAGGAGAGAAATTGGGCCACCTAGTATAATTCTGTTTAAAAAGTGGTCATGAATTAAATAAAATATAAAATGGTCACTCACATTTGAGAAGACATGTAAAAGCAAATAGGATCAAAATAACGCAGTGGCATCAGCAGAACCCCATCCCGACGCGTTTCTCCTAATAAGGCATCATCTTGGTGTTTACACACTAATTAGTAAATGGAAAGGATAAGGAATGTGGCGCTTACGAAGTCTCATGAACCAAACTAATTATAAGATCCTGGTAATAATCCAAAATGTGAAAAGATGTAATAAATTAAAATTAATTGAAATAAGAAACTGCAGATACAGTAATTGAAATGAATTTGTGCCAAGTAATCAAATTATACTTGTGCAAATGTGCAATAATAGCGGCTGTGCAAATAAAAAACAACTGTGTGCAAACAAACTTGACGTGCAAATATCGATTGTGCAAAAAAGTAATTGTGCCCAAAAATTTGTAAGCAACAGTTCAGGGCTTCCAAACAAAGGAAATGTGCAAAAAAGTTATCTGTGTCAATAACATGTTCTGAGTCTGATATATGAAACAATCTCAATTAATTTAAATTTATTACATATTTTCACATTTTGGATTATTAACAGGATCTTATAATTAGTTTAGTTTGTGAGACTTAGTAAGCGCCACATTCCTTATCCTTTCCATTTACTGTATAGTATTGCATATCTCATTATACATATTTGCCTGTGACAGTTTAACTGAAGATGTTTTATACATCATATTTCTTCTCTCAGAAAGTGGCTGTGGACCTCAAAACACATAAATAAACAGGAATGTTGATGCTTTTATAAAACTGTATGTTTGATATGTGTAATACATTTTATCTTATGTACTGTATATGTGTTTTATGCAATTATAGCTGAATTTTATGAGGGTTGATCAGCCCTCGTGTCTTTTTAATTAGTATAATATAGTCACTGTAATATAATAAAAACATTTATATATATATATATATATATATATATATATATATATATATATATATATATATATATATATATATATATATATATATAATTTTTGGATTTTAAGTAATTTATTTATTTGAGTACATTTAAAGTTCTGGTGGTAATGGTAATCCCAGAGGAAAATAAACAGATTAATGGTTTATATTTTCCATCTGTTTTGAAAAAACTAAATTCTAAATGTCATAATACTGTAGGATTCAAACCCGGCATAATGATTTGTGGGAACAAGTAAGGTAAATATGAAAGCAAAGCAGAGTTAGAGAAGTTTATCTCTGGAAAAAAAAGAAAGGGGAAGAAGTAATATACTTTCTAAATTTACTGTATCATGCCTGGAAATTTTCCTCCAGAACTTAATGTCCAGAGTAGAAAAACATGCAGGAAAATAAATGAAATTTTAGACAGTATAGAACATTGAAAACTTTTTCCAAGCTTTCACAAAACTAGGTCACACTACTACAACTTTTCTTTTTTTTTAAAATCGACTGCTCTTTCATCTGTTAAAATGTTGTAATTTTACTTTACTGTATTGTTGTATAATTTTGCTTGTTTTTGTCAATTGTATGTTATATATTATACAGATCCTCCTGAAGAAGCGGTAATTCCGTGAAACCGGTCGAGGTTTTGGCCTGCTCCACTCTAACAGACACATGATGGTTACCGTTATTAAGAATGCTGTTTTCTATTGTGGGGTTTGGCCCAAATGTTTTTAACATTGTATAGTTCCTTTTATGTTAATCAATATTCTTTTATGTTATTTCTTTGTTGCATTATCAGTGCCTAGAAAAATTTAAATAAGAATATTCACTTGGTCCAATCCCCTAATGGTAATTACTTCTAAAGGGATGCAGACACTGACTTTCTTCGTCAGAACACTGAGGCCTTGTACACACGAGAGGATTTCCGCTGGAAACGGTCCGCCGGACCATTTTCAGCGGATAAATCCTCTGGCGGATTTTGATCTGATGGCTGTACACACCATCAGATCAAAATCCCAGCGGAATACATCCGCGGTGACGTGGCCGCGCCGTCACCGCGGCGACGTGCGCGACCCTGGAAGGTAAATACTTCCACGCATGCGTCGAATCATTACGACGCATGCGAGGGATGGGATCGGACGGACTTATCCGGTGAGTCTGTACAGACGACCGGATAAGTCCGCTGGACAGGTTTCAAGCGGATAGATTTCTTAGCATGCTAAGAAATTTTTATCCGCTTGAAAACCGTCGGCTGGACAAATGTCCGCCTGAAAATGTCTGCTAGGCCGTACACACGACCGGATCTATCTGCTGGAACTGATCCGTGGATCAATCCCAGCGGATCGATCCGGTCGTGTGTACGGGGCCTGAGAGTGCACCAGCTGATTATAAAGAACCATTCCTTTTCATTCAAAAATAAGTATCCAAAAGACAAGGTCATATAAACAGCTATTGTTAAGCGCATAAACAGGTAGGTATCTGCAACAAAGTTTCCTAAAATATTTTTTTTTCCTCAGCAATAGTGGAGTTATTCTTTACCTAGTAATAGTAGTATAAAATAAATACCGGTATATAGGATATCATGCCCTTCTAAGAGCATTGTGGTAAAGCATTATTATTTTAAATGTTATTATTGTGGTTGTAATGAGAACGCATGTAAGACATTTTATTTTCTTTAGATTTGGCACCAAGTGTAACAAGTAGTTAAAATAACAATAAAGAATGGTTACAAAGAAAAAATAACTGTTCTTCGGAGCTGTTGGGGATTGGAAAAACAATGTCAAACATAATTTTTCTTTTTAATTGCAGTAGGTTAAATTAGTCAAAGTCCCTATCAAGTGTGAAGGTTTTTTTTTAACATAAAAAACATGTCAAGGTAGATAAGCAGCATAAATACATACTTTCTTAATTTAGCTTTTATTGTTGTATCATTAAACTCCCTCTTTGCTTTTACAGCAAAGGGATCACTTTCTTTAACAGCAGCATTATACTTTTTTCTATAAGCAAACTACTTGCAGCCTGCCCTGCATGACAGCATGTTTAATTTTGAGGTCCCATTTACCTCCTTCTCTGATTCCCACAAAATACTTTATTAGGTCACCATCACCATCACCATTATTGTTACTGCTGGCACATCTGCCAAAGATGTGCAGCATCCATGTCCCCATACTTTAGTAACAGTCCTATATATTCCTCTAAAACTTTTGTGAAATGTAAATTCTGCTCAGGCCCCATACACACGAGAGGATTTATCCGCGGATACGGTCCAGCGGACCGTATCCGCGGATAAATCCTCTCAAGGATTTCAGCAGATTTCTATGCGATGGTGTGTACACACCATCGCATTGAAATCCGCGCCGAAATCCTCTGGCGATGACGTGTCGCGCCGTCGCCGCGATTATGACGCGGCGACGGGCGCGACGCTGTCATATAAGGAATTCCACGCATGCGTCAAATCATTACGACGCGTGCGGGGAATCCCTTTGGACGGATGGATCCGGTGAGTCTGTACAGACGAGCGGATCCATCCGTTGGGATGGACTTCAGCAGATGGATTTGTTGAGCATGTCAGCAAATATCCATCTGCTGGAAATCCATCCCAGGGGAGATTTATCCGTGGATAAATATCCGCCGGAGTGTACACACCATAGAATCTATCCGCTGAAACCCATTCGATGGGATTTATCTGCGGATAGATTCTATGGTGTGTATGGGGCCTCACTTTCATCATGGCTCATTTGCCATATAGATTAAAAAATGTTATGTTAACCCCAACATTTTATATTTCTGATATGTGCCCACGGGGTAAGAAGGAAGAAGTCAGCTGGTGTATCTCGCAGCCTCGGTGGAGCGCAGCATGGAGAGAAGCGTAGAGGCGGGTGACGTCAGTAAGACAAGGGTGCAATGCGATGTGTTTCGGAGCATGTGCCATGCTGTATTGGTGCATGCACACCAGCCGACTCCTTGTCCTGTTGGGCACATCTAGCGATCCACCCCACGGCTGCGTGGACTGTTCCTCCATCTGGCATCACAGACCCCTTCTATGATGAGCTCATTTTTACTTTTATCATGTGAGTAACCCCTTGGGGGAGGTTCTAATAAAAAATAACCAAACCTACTACACTTAGTGGCACTTCTCTTTTTTCTTCTTATCCCTACTTTTACACAATTGTCCAGCTTAAAGTGATATTGCATAGTATATGAACCACAAATCCCTGTTTTAATGCAAAATGTGCTAGAAATGTGTAAGGGTGTATATCAGCGTGCAGATTGTTGATTTTGATTTGTTAGTGTTTATGTGGTCACGCCCCATTAGCACCTCATGGGTTATATATACTGTATTAGCCGGATTCAATAATACTTCAGTAGATACGCCGTCATAAGTCCGAATCCGCGCCTTTGTATCTTTAAGCGTATTCTCAAACTGAGATACGCTTAAATGTTGCTAAGATACGACCGGCGTAAGTCTCCTACACCGTTGTATCTTAGCTGCATACTTACGCTGGCTGCTAGGGGCGTGTACGTTGATTTACGCCTAGAATATGTAAATGAGCAAGATACGCCTATTCACGAACATACTTGCGCCCGATACGTTGTTTACGTAAGGCGTTTTTCAGGCATAAAGATAAACCACCAAAAAGATGGCGCAGCTCATGCAAGGTATGGACGTTGGAAGTGCCGTTGAATTTTACGTTGTTTGCGTAAGCGTACGTGAATGGGGCTGGGCATAGGTTACGTTCACGTCGAAAGCAAGGAGTATTTGCGACGTGATTCTGAGCATGCGTGCGCATACGCCGTACCAACGCCCTCATTTACATGGGGTCACGGGTAATTTACATGGAGCAAGCCCCCTACCTGCCTATTTTGAATTAGGCAGGGTTACGCCGGGCCATTTTCGCTACACTGACGTAACTTAGGAGGCAAGTGCTTTGTGAATACGTTGGCGTAGTGCAAATGGGATGCGCTACGCCGGCATAAAGATACCTGAATCTGCCTATATGTGTGTAAAGCTATTTGGACTTGAGCACAGACATATCTTATATCTGTTGCAGTGCAGGCCACTGACCAGATCTGAGTATGTAACTTTCCTACAAATGTAATTACCAAGTAAAAACAAAAAATGGGGTGGAACTTTGCATGTACCTTGCAGGGTCTAATGAATACAGATACTAAAAAATAAAAATAAACAAATCTTTATTTTCCATATACAAATGGTCAAATAAAAAAAAAAACATGAATGCAATTAGTTAAAACCACAGTTACTGTAAAACTGTCCAGATGCATGTGCTGGTCCTAGTTAAAGAGTTAAGAAAAGTGGTCTACACGTTTCATGGGGAATTACGCCTTATAAGGACCTTAGATTAAAGCACAATTTTGTACATATAGTGCAATGATATACAAGCATATTATTAAGATATGTAAACATTATCAAATGATTTTATTGTTACCAAGGAAGACTAAACATTAAAAGCTTTCACTCAACTCAATCCCCTCTGGGGTGCATGTGGGGATTAACTCTGTTAATAACCACACGGGCACCCCAGGCTTCTCCTCCACTGGTCTGGCAGACAAAAATTACACTGGTGAATTAATTTTCTCTGTATGGTCCCCTATATGGTTTGGGGTATAAATGTAGATGTTGGAATATAGTATGAATTCATATTCCATTTGAGATAATTTGTCCTCTCCGCCCACCTTCTTTGCCCATGACGTGCTATGGTGCATGTAACAAGCTTTACTAAGATAGTACTATATAAGAAATTTTAAGTAATGTGACTCAGTTGATTGAAAGTGTTTAATAGTGCTAGTACTGCATAATAAATGGGTGGGTGAAAAATATTATATGAAAATGATATAAGATGGTCCATCTGAACCAACAATAAACAGAAATAGCAAAAGTGACACAATATAAAATGAATGTGAGTCCATAAATAGATAAATAAATGAATAAATATAGTCCATTCATGAGTGTCCGTGTAAAAATAAAACTGAATGGTACAGTGCTGGAAATTCGATACAAGAGATGTCCACCTCCACCAAGATCAAGATCAACAATATCCACCAAAGGTGCACTAAAGGATGGCTCCTTACCACAAGGTGTTGACCTGATTTGTTAAAAAAGGTAAAAATAAAGCATTGGTCACTGAACCAGCTTCCTGACAACGTGTCAATCACGAAACGTACACCGAGGCGCCTGGTTACGTACAATGACACACTTCCGGTCCCGCTGGTTCTCCGGCTTGGAATGCACGCCAGCTCCCCAGCGAGGAACTCTCTCCACAACCCCATCTGCTACGCTGACTAGCCTCAGTGCCAGGTCTAAGGCACTACCAAAGTAAGAGGCCATTTGGTGATGCTGTATTTTTTTTTTCAGAACTGATCAATCTCCAGGCCCAGGCCAATAAAATCTGCCCTGGACCTGGTGATCAATCTTAGCCAATGGTTGTCTTCCCCTGTCTCTGTAACTGTAAACATTGACAGGGGAAGTGATGTTCTCTCCCTTGTGTCGGTCTTTTCGTTCCAGACCAAGAGGGAGAGAACATCTAACAGTGAGTTGCACAACACTACACTGACACCAGGTCAGGTAGGCACACAATTCACCCCCCGATCACCCCCCAAATTAACCCCTTCACTGCCTGTCACTGTGTCACCCAGTACAGCGATCAGATTTTTTTTTATCGCTGTACTAGTGTCATTAGTGACTAAAATAATTGTTAGGGTAATTAGTCTCATGCACTATTAAGTCTAGGGGCCCCCCTAACCCCCCCAATAAAGGTTTAACCCCTTGACTACCCCCTGTCACCAGTGATCACAGTATAAGTGTCACGGGTGACAGGGTTTAGCTAGTTTATTTTTTATAGCGTCAAGGCACCCGCCATATTTTTCCCAATAACGGTTTAACCCCCTGATCGCCCGGCGGGTAATCAAAGTTTGGTTTTAGCGCCATATAGGGTCTGCGTCGCCCCAGGCAGCGTCAGATTAATGCCAGTAGTGCTAACACCCACACACGCACCATACGCCTCCCTTAGTGGTATAGTATCTGAACAGATCGATACCTGATCTGATCAGATCTATACTAGCATCCCCTGCAGTTTAGGGTTCCCAAATGCAGTTTGGCATGTTTGAGCAATATATTATTTGGTGACAACTTTGTGCAAAAAAAAAAGTTTGCAATTTTCCCGCAACTTGTGGAAAAATATAAAATATTCCATGGACTCAACTTGCCTCTCAGCAAATAGCTTGGGTGTCTGTTTTCTAAAATGGGGTCATTTGGGGGGTGGGTTTGTGGTATTTTGGAATTTTATGGCCTTCAAAACTGTGATAGGTAGTGAGGAGTGAAATCAAAAATTTGCGCCCTTAGAAATCCTGAAGGCAATGCTTGGTTTTCGGGGCCCCGTATGCAGCTAGGCTCCCAAAAAGTCCCACACATGTGTTATCCCTGTACTCAGGAGAAGCAGAAAAATGTATTTTGGGGTGCAATTCCACATATAACCATGGCATGTGTGAGCAATATATCATTTAGTGACAACTTTTTTTTTTTTTTTGTAATTATTCAATCACTTGGGACAAAAAAAAAATACTCAATGGACTCAACATACCCCTCAGCAAATTCCTTGGGGTGTCTACTTTCCAAAATGGGGTCATTTTGTTTTCTACTGCCCTGCCATTTTAGAACCTTAATAATTGAGATAGGCTGTCATAAACTAAAAGCTGTGTAAATTCCAGAAAATGTACCCTAGTGTAGACACAATGGCCCGGATTCACATACATTGGTGCATATTTATGCCGCCGTAGCGTATATTTTTTACGCTACGCCGATGCAGCGCAAAGAGACAAGCACTGGATTCACAAAGCCAGTGCTGCCAAATCTGTGCTGGGTTTCTTAGGCGTTAGGCCCCATACACACGAGAGGATTTATCCGCAGATACGGTCCAGCGGACCGTTTCCACGGATAAATCCTCTCAAAGAAATCCGCTGATTTCGATGGGACGGAGTGTACACACCATCCCATTGAAATCCGCGCGGAAATCCTCTGCCGATGACGTGTCGCGCCGTCGCCGCGATTATGACGCGGCGACGGGCGCGACGCTGTCATATAAGGAATTCCACGCATGCGTCAAATCATTACGACGCGTGCGGGGAATCCCTTTGGACGAATGGATCCGGTAAGTCTGTACAGACGAGCGGATCCATCCGTTGGAATGGATTCCAGCAGATGGATATGTTGTGCAGCACAACAAATATTCGATCTGCTGGAATCCATCCCAGAGGAGATTTCTCCGCGGAAACAGATCCGCTGGCGTGTACACACCATAGGATCTATCCGCAGAAACCCATTTGCTGGGATTTATCTGCGGATAGATTCTATCGTGTGTACGGGGCCTTAGTCGTCATAAGTGGAAGTGGGCGTGAGCCCAGCCATATTCACATACAACGTAAACGACGTAAAATACAACGGCTTGTGTTCCCTGGTCCATACCTTTGCATGGGTTGTGCCTCATATATGGGGAATAACTTTACGCCGTACGACTTACGCCAACCGCGCATATTATGCGCCGGGCGCACGTACGTTCGTGAATCAACGTATCTCCCTCATTTCCATATTTGAATAGGAAATCAATGGGAGCGCCAGATGCGTCCAGTGTAAATATGCGCCCACGATACGCCGGCATAGGCAAGTTATGTCGGTCGGATGAAGCCTATTTTTAGGCGTATCTCAGTTTGTGGGCACAGCGCATAGATACGACGGCGCATATTTACACTTACGCAGCGTATCTCGAAATACGTCGGCGTAAGTGCTTTGTGAATCCGGGCCTATAATTTTCGCGCAAAACCAAAAAATATACGCTTATCGTCATTTTCTTACCAAAGACATGTGGCTGAATACATTTTGGCCTAAATGTATGACTAAAATGTTGTTTATTAGCTTTTTCTTATAGCAAAAAGTAGAAAATATAATTTTTTTCAAAATGTTTAGTCTTTTTCCGTTTATATCGCAAAAAATTAAAATCGCAGAGGCAATCAAATACCATGAAAAAAAGCTTTATTTGTGGGAAAAAAAGGATGCAAATTTCATTGGGGTACAACATTGCATGACTACACAATTTACGATGGGACTGTGACGTCATAAGAGGCCTATATAAATCGGTGCGAGCCGCGCACCCGGCATTACAGCGGGAGGAAGCATTGCGTCAACATCAGAAGAAAAGAAGAAGGCAGAAGATGGCAAGGAAGAGCGGGCTGCACCGCTGCTAGTAAGAGAGCCAAAAAGAAGATAGCGGCGGGCAGCTCCGAAGAAGGCACCGGAGAGCAAGCGGGAGAAGAACCGGGGAGCGCCAAGACGACAGCGGAGAAGACGGAAGAAGACCCCCTGGAGGGTGGAGAAGACCCCCCGGAGAGCGGAGAAGACCCCCCGGAGCTGACTAATAAATTATTTTAAAACCCTGTGTTGTGTGTTTATTTTATTGACATTTTTCTTCCAGGTGAATGGGTAGGGGTACGATATACCCCATATTCATTCACCTATGGTGGGGGGCCGGTATCTGGGGCCCCCTTATTAAAGGGGGCTCCCAGATTCCGATAAGCCCCCCGCCCGCAGACCTCGACAACCAACGGCCAGGGTTGTCGGGAAGAGGCCCTGGTCTTATCAACATGGGGACAGGGTGCTCTGGGGTGGGGGGGGCCACAGGGCACCCCCCTGCCCCAGAGCACCCAACTCCTCCCATGTTGAGGGCATGCGGCTTGGTATGGCTCAGGAGGGGGGGCACTCGCTTGTCCCCACTCCTTTCCTGACCGGCCGGGCAGCATGCTTGGATACACTGGTCTGGTATGGATTGTGGGGGAACCCCTACACCGTTTTTTCGGTGTAGGGGGTTCTCCTTACAATCCATACCAGACCTAAGGGCCTGGTATGCCCCTGGGGGGGAACCCATGCCATTTTTTATTTAAAATTTGGCGTGGAGTTCCTCCTCATGATTCATACCAAACGTCATGGCTAGAATTGGCTGGAATCCAAGTCGGATCCCCGTCGCTTCTATGACGGCTTTTTTCCATCGCGGCCAGCCGGCTCGCCGCTGGCTCCCGCGACGGGGCTTGTAGGTGGTCAATCTCGCCGAGAAAGGGAGCGAGATTGACACAATATCGCAGTAACCTACTGTAGCTTGTAAGAACATTTTTGGTTCTGGGCACCGCCGCCAGTGGCTAAGGCCCAATTTTTCTGCCCCTGTTTAACAGGGGCGTGTAATTACAATTTTTGATTCAATACTTTGCAGCAGGGCTAATTCCTGTGCTCCAACTAGAGTATCTGTGAGGGGTTGCAGTGTTGTTGCACCAGCACCAGTGCCTAAGGCCCAATTTTTCTGCCCCTGATTAACAGGGGCGTGTAATTAAATTTTTGATGCAATACTTTGCAGCAGGGCTCATTAGTGCGCTCCAACTAGAGTATCTGTTGCTGTGTTGTGCAACCAGTGCCTAAGGCCCAATTTTTCTGTTCAACAGGGGCATGTAATTACAATTTTTGATCTAATATTTCACAGCAGGGCCCATTCCTGTGCCTACCAAGAGTAACTGTGAGGGCTTACAGTGTTGTGGCACCAGCACCACCACCACCACCAACAAAGGCCCAATTTTTCTGCCCCTGTTCAACAGGGGCATGTAATTACAATTCTAATATTTCACAGCAGGGCCCATTCCTACGCCCACCAAGAGTAACTGTGAGGACAAAACCGATGAGAATGGACCGAGGTTCAGTTTCATCGGTCCAAACCGACCGTGTGTATAGCCCATCGGTCTGTTTTACTTCAGTCCAAAATTTTAAAACATGCTTCAAAACCGAACCGATGGACCGCTGCCCGATCGATCCAAACCGATGGTTAGTACACAAAAGCATTGGTTCAAAACCCGCGCATTCTCAGAATCAAGTCGATGCATGCTTGGAAGCATTGAACTTCGTTTTATTCAGCACGTCGTGTGTTTGACGTCACCGCGTTCTGACCCGATCGGTTTTTGGAACGATGGTGTGTACGCACATCAGACCATCAGGCCACTTCAGCGGTGAACCGATGGAAATGGCCCGTCGGACCATTCTCACCGGTTTGGAACGACCTTGTGTACGTGGCCTGACAGTGTTGTGGCGCCAGCACCAAAGGCCCAATTTTTCTACCACTGTTCAACAATGGCATGTAATTACAATTCTTGATATAATAGTTCACAGCAGGGCGTTCCAGCGCCCACCAAGACTGTGAGGGCTTACAATGTTGTGGCAACACCAACACCTAGGGCCCAAATTTCTGCAGAGTATATACGGCAGGCCCCTACTTTCAAACATCCAACTTACAAACGACTCCTACTTACAAACGGAAGGAGACAACATGAAGTGAGAGGAAATCTACCCCTAAGAAGGGAAATTCTCTTCTGTAAGAGGTGTCTCCTGTCCACTGATGATTTATCAGCATACCTTGTTTCACTAAAAAACCCACATTTTCAAAAAACATTTGTCATTGGGACAGAAAGTGAGGTTCAGTCTTCTGAACATATGCACACAGACACCAAAACAAATGTTACAGGGGTGGTAACCCTTCTCTATGTTTTCCAAAAAGCTTAAAAATATATTTTTTGGCTGGAGCTACACTTTAAAAAAGTACCAGTTCAAAATTACAAACAGATTCTACTTAACAACAAACCTACAATCCCTGTCTTGTTTGCACCACCTGTATACTGCTGTTCAAAGTATATAGGGCCAAAGGGGCTGGTAATGGCCTGGAGGGAGGGGGGGAAACCCATGCTATTTTTCTCAATGATTTTTATCCATATTGCAGGGACTAGACGTTACATTAAAGTCGCAACCAGTTTTAAATTACTTTTTTCTTATAGTAATATCATTTTGTGCAGGGACAGTTCTAAACACGGGAAACATGTGCCACTTCACAGGCATACTATAGACACCCAGTAGGTATGATATTTAAAGGAATTTTTCATTTTTATTTTTTACTTTAAGCATCATTAAAACCACTGCTCCAGAAAAAACAACCGTTTTTAAAACTTTTTTTTCCATTGATACATGTTCCCTGGGGCAAGACCCGGGTCCTCAAACCCGTTTTACGACAATAACTTGCATATTAGCCTTTAAAATTAGCACTTTTGAATTTGAACGTTCGAGTCCCATAGACTTCAAAGGGGTTCTAAAAGTTTGTGCGAATGTTCGGTCCGTTCAAAGGTTCTGGTGCGAACCGAACAGGGGGGTGTTCGGCTCATCCCTAGTTACAATATATAATTATAAAAAAAAGAATAAAAACAAAATTATAAAATTAAACCTTTGAGTAGATTAGATATTGTATTAATAGCCATCTATCAAATCAACTTGGTAATCAACTTTGTTCCTGTGAAAAAAAATAGAATAACTTTTCTAGACCTTAAAGCTATTCTTATATGGTATATCTAGTAAGAGTCCATATATCAATAATAATAGGCCCCATTAATGAAACTGCTTGAAGGAGCCCTTATAATTTGAGAAATGTTTAATTGAATATATAAAGTAATAAAAAAGTTACATATATATATTTTTTTCGTATTTCTTTTTTATTAATATTATATTTTTTCGTCTATTTAAAATATATATATATATATATATATATATATATATATATATATATATATATATAATAGACAAAAAATATAATATTAATAAAAAAGAAATACGAAAAAAAAAAACTGTCATACCTGTATCTATAACAGGTTCTCAGTTTTTTGCTGAGGAGGGAGACTTGTGCTGCTTCTGTGTGCCCAGCTGTGAGGTGAGATAAGGCTGTGCTGCAGCCATTTTAGATGCAGCTTTTGTCAGTGATACCTGTTGATTTACCACTTTATGTTTAGATTTGCATGCAGTATACATGTCCTCAAAATATGCTCCTGTACTTCAGGGATAATGTAGATGATGAGTGGATAATTTTTGCCCGGTATGGCTTATTACATCAGACTGTCATGTCCCGGTCAGAGTGGAGCTCTAGGTAAACATGTCTTACCTAGGATGTGCCCCCTTTCAGTGCAATTTCAAGTGCACTTTGCATTTGTAGTTTGCACTTGTAGTGCAAAGTGGATTTGCCTTTCGTAAATAACCCTCAATATTTCACTTCCCTGCCTCTGTTAATAAGCACTGAATCAACAAAGGTAAGTACAGTATGTTAATTTAATTTAATGCAGTGATATATTATATGCATTTAATAAATGTAAACTGTAAATTGAATGTTATAAAATGAAAGTACAATAGTCACAAATATTCTAATAAAGAAATCTATCAACATAAGTGTAGACAGCCATTTTCTTGTTGAAGAGACAAGAAAATGTAAGTGGTTTCCTAGAGTTTAGAAGACTAGTCAAATATAATGCAATGCTAGACAGTAAAAAGCAATTTGTAAAAAGTGAAACATAAGTGAGCCTATACCTAAATTCATGCTACTGTGAGTGCTATGACAATAAGAGCCTGCTTAAAAACACAATCAGCAACCTTTCAGAGAGCTGGAGAGGCCAAAAATACTTCAGTGGAAAATAAGAAGCATTATAACAGTTGGAAGGCTCAAAAACAACTCATTCTAACAATTTATTGTCTCAGAATACCAGGGAAAGAGTGAAGAAGACAGACAGGCATGATCAAAATCTTACAGCTTGAGCTACATATTTTATATGCTCTACAATGTATGTCTCACTTAATAATAATAATAATAATAATAATAATAATAATAATAATAATAATAATAATAATAATAATAATAATAAATAATATCTATTGTTATTAATAAAAATAATAGGCAAAAACAAAATCTTCATAAATAATGGTCCCCAAACAATTGTATACTCTGTGGCACTACAACTAACTAATGCTTTATTAATATGTTCTCAGAGCTGGACTGTTTACTAAGGTCCTATTAGGTGGGAACATATTTCATTACTAGTTCAGAAAATATTTGCCCAGGGTCCAATCAATATTAAAGATGGCCCCGATTGTCTAGGGATACAAAGCAAGAGGGTATTTCACGGGAGCGTGCTGCATGGGCCAAAAGAACCACCCGGCGGATGTTATCTTCTGCTTGTCGGACAAGGATAAAGCCCACTTGACCATTATGAATCAAAGACCTGATAATTGGTTTCAGGTGGGTAGAAATAATCTTATCTAATAGTTTGATGTCGAGGTTGAGAAGGGAAATTAGGCGATAGTTGGAGCAGGAGGTATTGTCTGTGTCTGGTTTGGGTAACATTGTTATAACCTCTGTCAGAGTTTCAGGTTTGAAAGTTTGGTCTTATAGGAGAGAATAAAAGTAGGTGGCTGAAAGGCCATCAGGACCAGGGCGTTTGTGTGGTTTCAATTTTTTTTAGCAGGAAGAGATTACATCCCCTCCTCTGTGCTGTTCTATGGGGAAAAGTTTAAATCTCAGGACTGAATGGACATAAATCCTGTGGCAGGTAAAACATCTAGCATATATGTACATGATCTGCATATTTAGATATATCCCTGGATTTTAGCCTTTACTATAATTAATCTAAAATGTGAAATAAAAGTGTGTCTGAATACAAGGGTGTTCTCAACTCTAGCCTTGCAGAAGCAAGTATAAAAGTAATTTCTAGATGGTACCTGGTCCCATCAAGACTGGACAAACTATAACCGATATCATCGCCCCGATGTTTTTGGTGGTGTAACCTTAGGGGCTATATGTTACATGTGTGGTGGGGATGCTCCAGAATAGTGAGTTTCTGCAACAAAGTCTTCTCCAGGATACGTAAGGTCATCAAAGCCCCCCGTTCCAACGTCTCCCCTAATCGCCCTTTTCAGCTTTCCAGTGTGGGAAGCATCCAGGAGTATACAATGCCTGATTTTCTTCATCCTCTTGGGTGCCAAACTTACCCTAGCCAAAGCTTGGAAAAAGCCAACTGTCTCTGCACTACTAGCCAAAAGAAAAATGTATTTGATTATGACACAAGAAAAAATAAGTATACTCGTGGACTGCACTGAGAAATTTGAAAACATTTGGGAACCTTGGGCAACCTTCATAAATGTTCCCTTACACCTCTGACCTCAAATCGACCACTCTCTCTTCCACTCTCCCCTAGTTGGTCCCTCTCCTTCTCACCTTATTCAGCTCTTCTTCTTTCTTCTCCTCCCCCTCTCTTCTTTCCTCTGGTGATGGGCTTAGGCTCTCACCTTTACTGACCCAGCCAACTCTGGTGTTTGCTCACTTTTCCGAAGACGACATTCTAAATTCATCACTGTTCTCTTTTCGCTTGTTTTTTGATGATTATCCCATCTCTTCTCATCATCCGATTTGTAATATGTGTTATGATATAATCTCTGTTTTTTTTTCCAGGTTTTGGACTTGCTGAACAACAAGGTACCACCCAGGTGTTCAGGCCAGTGGGAGAAGGGCACCGGACACAGTATGATCCCATTTTGGGTGGTGGGTCTGCTCTCCCTGACCCCCGAGGCCAACACTATCCTTATAGCCAGATATTTAGCATTATTATACTCTACCAAGCATATGCTCAATGATTGCAATGGTTGTTACATGTTTATTTCACTTATTCTATGTGCCTTACATTTTGCCTTAGACCTGTTGTTTCTCTGGCCATGTTGGCCTTCGCAGGACAAATGGTCCTACATATGCTACTGTATTTTGTATTCTAAATTGAATAAAAATATTTAATGTAAAATAAAGAATATTGATCCAGAAAAAATAAATAAATAAAAGTGTGTGTGAAGTGGAACAATACCCATCTATACGGAATACAACACATCAATCTTTTGAGGCAGTAAGGTACAAATGTGTTAACTGGTGGTTAATAATGTTCTTTTTTTATGCACACGTAATTCCACTTGAGTGAATTGCCAGATAATAATAAAGTAGTCAGCTTAGCATTTTTTCTGTACATTTTGTAATTTAATTCATTCAAAACAACACAGATTTGACAACCCATGCAACTCTATAGCTGTTTATCATTATTATATCGTATAGTATAAATAATAATAACACACACTGTCAAACACCCACAATAAATACAAAGTAATTTAGATTGCAAAAAAATATCTTCAAAAGAAGAAAAATTGAACGTGACATTGCAATAAAGGTCATTTGGAGAAATATAATTAAAACTTCAGATAGCATTAAATGTGCTGATAATGAATTATACAAATAAATCAATAAATTGTATTCCATATAAATCACTGATTTCCTTTCAGCCTTGGTAGTTCATCTTGTAATAATTTTATTGAAAGTAGATATTTTTCTTTTTTAAATCAATTTAACTGGATTTATTTGCATCATGAAATGGAAGCTCTGCTACAATTTATTTTGGGTATTATTGTTGCTGCCAAGTTGTCATAATATTTCAATTCACTCTGTCATCCCATTCAGTTTATTCAAGCATATACATTGTTATAGAACATACAAGCAATTAATCTATTTAAGTTATCATTTCATAAATGATTGTTAGTTGTTAAACAAAGAGTAAAATAATAAAGTGGATTTTGATTAGGCATATCCTGCATTGCCCTCATTTTCTTTGGCCATCTGTTGTCAGAGACATGGAACCAAGTCTCTATCCTGGACACTAGATAACAGTTTATTTTGTCATTGTTGCAGTCTTTTTACCTAATTGCTAAAGGAAAAAAAAAAACCCTCACTCAGTTATGCAATCCTCATAAAAGACTGAGGGTATGGAAGAATCAGAGTTGGCCATAGACAGATACAACACACAGATACTGCAACCATAAGTAATTAACATCATTTAAGATCTTAAAGGGTTTGTAAAGGAATTGTTTTTTATCTTAATAGCTTCCTTTACCTTAATGCAGTGCTGTTTTCATGTCCTCATTGTTCGTTTTTGCTCTTAAGTTGCTGTAATTCATCTCTGATCTCCACACTTCCTGGTTGTCTGTTTCCTGATAACCACAGTACTGGGAGATTTCTCTCTGTGGTCACTAATCAAGGAGGTGTGATTACTGTGGGCCGGATTCAGATAGGTTAGCGGATCTTTAGACCTATCTGATTTACAATCCGCCGCCGCAAGTTTTTGAGGCAAGTTCTTAATTCAGAAAGCACTTACCTCAAAACTTGCGACAGCGTATCGTAATTCCCCCGGCGGAATTCAAATTCTGCGGCTAGGGGGAGTGTACTATTTAAATCAGGCGCGTCCCCGTGCTGATCCAACAGTGCATGCGCCGTCCTGAAATTTTCCCAGCATGCATTGCTCCAAATGACGTTGCAAGGACGTCATTGGTTTCGACTTTAACGCAAATTACGTCCGGCCGTATTCGCGAACGACTTACGCAAACGGCGTAAAAAAATTCAAAACTTGGCGCGGGAACGACGGCCATACTTAACATAGGATACGCCGCACTTACCCCTTAACTTTTCGCCGGAAAAAGGCGAATGCAAACGACGTAAAACAAAACCATCACTGCCCTGTATTGGCTCTGTGGCTCTATGCAGCAGAGGCAGGAAACAACATGCAAAATGAAACTAGAAACTACAGGTACATTATATGATTGATTTTATCCATTTGTAATTGTTTTTTAAAAGGAATCAGTTAACTATTATGTCTCTATATCCTGTAAACAGTCATTTCAGCAAAAAAAATGTTTTATTTACAACTCCTTTAATTCTTCTTATAGTACAATTAGTTCCAGGAGAAACGTACACATGTTGTAATGTAATCATAACAATCATATTCTTAAATACAAAGGGAAACATATAGGTGCTGTTTTTTGAGTTAGGAAAAGGGTGAATACATTCTGCTATAGAAATTATAAGCTCTATAAAACAGGGGTGTAAACAACTCTAATTCAATGATATAAAATAAATTGTAGAAACAAATAAAAGTGATAATTTACATTTACAAATGGGAAGCTTGCTGTTGCATTTAAATATTTTTTTTTTAAAGATCTGGTTACAGCTGTGATGCAGTGACATCAAAGTTTTTTTTGTTATAGAAATATTTGAAAGCACAGAGAGGCACGAGACAACACGATTAGAGCTATTAATGTTATAGCGAGAGCCAAGCATCTTAAAGTGGAGTTTCCATCCCAATTTTTTTTTCATTATTGTGCTCATTAGACCTAAAAAAAATGTTTTACTCACCTGGAAATGCCGGTTGCTATGCGGTCCCACGAAATCTGCCTTCGGAATCACCTAGGATTCTGACATCATCTCCCTCTGGTCCTCAGCACGCTAATGCTCCTGGGAAATGTGTGTCATCATTTCCCAGGATGCAGTGTGCTCCCCCATTATAACTCCCCATCCAAGACTTCCACAAAGTAAGTGCTTGTGGGCTTCACAATGCCCACAAGCAAAATGACAACGGTGACATAGTTTTATAAACTATCTTTTTTGAATAACTATGCGGAGCGGCGGCGGATGATGAAAGGACATACATTTAAAAAATGCTAATTGTGGTTGGAACCCCGCTTTAATACACCATTCATTGTCCTTTCAACTGCTGCTGAAAAGGTGTTTGATAGGGTGAACTGGACCTTCCTCCAGGCCACCTTATGACACATTGGGATGCCAAACTCGGTCCTATCTTGGATTTATGCCCTGTACTCAATGCCCACAGCCACGGTCAGAGTGAATGGAGTAGCCTCCAGATCCTTTATGATTGGTAATGGAACGAGACATGGAGAATTGTCGGACTTTAAATGTAGTCTACAAAAATCAGAGGCTCTCAACGTTAACCTCCCATCTCAGTCTGTTTCTCACCTTAGTGGTATCTTTCCTTTTCAATGGGCCCCCCAACCCATCAAATACCTCGGAACTAGAATCCCTTTCAATCTTCAACTTGTTTTCCAATATAATTTCCAATCTTTACTGGCCATCCTTTCTGCAGATTTAGAGAAATGGAAATCCTTGGCAGTCTCTTGGTTTGGCAGATGTAATGTCATAAAAATGAACGTCATGCCACATCTCTTATATCTCCTGCAGCATTGCCGATCAAACTGCCACAGGAGTTTTTTCAAAAGATACAAGCAGCTTTCATCAGATATGTTTGGCAAGGTAAACCTTCATATCTCAAGTGGGCACTCTTGCAAAGATCTAAGCTCAGGGGTGGTGTTGGGCTCCCAGACCCTGCCTTATATTGTATAGCAGTCCATATGACCAGAGTGGTCGATTGGGGTAGACAAACTTTGGGTGTCTTTGGAACAAGAATCAGTGACTGCCCCCCTAGCTGGCCTTTCCTGGTTAGGAGTCCATCATTCTCGAGTAGCAAATATCAAGAGACCTCTTATAAAATCTTGATGTGCTGGTACAGGACCTCTACTGTACTGGCGTCCCTTTTCCCTGGACACAGCCAGTTATGTTGGAGATGTGGCACCCAGAATGGTATAATACTTCACATTTTCTGGGACTTTTTTAAAGATTAGCCCCTTCTGGCAACAGGTACTCCAAATCGTGCACAAATCATGCACAAACTTACAGACTACTCTCTCTTTGACAACCCTGCTGCAGTGCTTCTTAATTTGACCCCTATGTCGAGTAAGAGATACCGTTATGCCGCGTACACACGACCGTTTTTCATGACGATAAAATTATTTTTTTATTAAATTGGTCATTAACCACTTAAGGACCGCCACACGACTATATACGTGGGTAGAATGGCACGGCTGGGCACATGAAAGTATATATACCTCCCCTTTAAGAGCCCAGCCATGGGTCACGAGCGCGCCGCTGGTCCAAAGCTCCGTGACCATGCCGACTGGACCCGCGGACCCGATCGCCGCAGGTGTCCCGCGATCAGGTCACAGGAGCTGAAGAACCGGGAGAGGTGAGTGTAAACACATCATGCTTATTGCAATGTTTACCAAAAATAGATAGAAGAATGCGTATCGGCCTAAACTTAGGGAAAAAAAACTTTTTTTAATATATTTGTGGGGGATATTTATTATAGCAAAAAGTAAAAAATATTGTATTTTTTTCAAAATTGGCAATCTATTTTTGTTTATAGCGCAAAAAATTAAAACCGCAGGGGAGATCAAATACCACCAAAAGAAAGCTCTATTTGTTGGAAAAAAAGACCGCCAATTTTGTTTGGGAGCCACATCGCACGACCATGCAATTGTCAATTAAAGTGACGCAGTGCCGAATCGCAAAAAGGGGCAAGGTCCTTAACCTGCATAATGGTCCGGGTCTTAAGTGGTTAAAACGATTGTGTGTAGGCTCCATAGCATTTTTCTCAACGTGAAAAATGGGCATTAAAAATTTAGAACATGCTCTAATTTTTGCCGTCGTTTTTCACGTTGTAATTTTTCACGTCGTGAAAAACGGTTGCGTGTAGGTTTTAACTATGGAAAAAAAATGCATGCTCAGAAGCAAATTATGAGACGGGAGCACTCGTTTCTGGTAAAACTAGCATTTGTAATGGAGATAGCACATTCGTCACACTGTAACAGACTGAAAAGCATGAAGACTGAAAAGCGCGAATCGTCTCTCATCAAACTTTTACTAACACAAAATCACCAAAAGCAGCCCAAAGGGTGGCGCCATCCGAATGGAACTTCCCCTTTATAGTGCAGTCGTACATGTTGTACGTCACCACGCTTTGCTCGAGCATTTTTTTTCACGATCGTGTGTATGCAAGGCAGGCTTGACAAGAATCACGTTGAGAAAAACTATGTTTTTTTTTCCATGACATTAAAAATGGTCATGTGTACGCGGCATAAGTCTTTGCCGAAGCATCTTTTGAATGCTGCTAGGGCATGTATTCCCAGTATGTGGAAACAACAAACCCCACCCCTTATAAAACAGTGGTTTTCCAGGGTGAACGATATCCAATGGATGGAACACCTTACTGCGGTCCTTCGGGGATAAGACAGAGGAGCACAATAAACGCTGGTTGCATTGGGACATGTTTCATTTCTCTGATAAATATTTAGAATATTCCTAACTATCTGAAGGTATTCAGTTCTGGAAGCTTGGTTCCTTTTGCTGTCAACCCCATAGTAGTTCCCTTACCCCCCACCCTCCCCCTTTTAATTTATATATATATATATATATATATATATATATATATATATATATATATATATATATATATATATATATAACCCGTCTGGTCCGGGTGGACCAGGGCCGTGATAACAGTGTTGAGCCTGTTAGCAAGGACCTTCGCAAAGAGCTTCGCATCGACGTTTAGGAGGGATATGGGACGGTATGATGAACAAAGGGTAGGGTCCTTACTGGCCTAGGGGATAACCACAATCACTGCCTCGCACTCCGAGGCCTCAGAAAAAAGCAATTTTAACCTAGGGGCCAGGTCTTCCTCATAAGCTCTATAAAATTTGACCGGGAAACCGTCCGGTCCCGGAGTCTTACCCCCCTGCATCATTTTTAAAGCAGCCTGTATCTCCTCAAGTTTGAATGGGGCATCTAACTTGCGCACAGAGGAGGAAGTGAGAACAGGGACATCCACCGCCTCCAGGTAGTTCATCAGGTCGGGCAGTTCGTAGGCCACCCTGGAGCTATACAGCCGCTGGTAGTAATCTGCAAAACACAGATTGATCTCCTGTGGAGTCGAGCGGAGGGTCTCCTCCCCGTCCCTAATCTGAGCGATGGCGGACGCACCTGACTGTTCCCTGGACAGCCAGGCCAGAAGCCTCCCCGTCCGTTCGCCCTGTTCAAAGATGCGCTGGGATTGATGAAGAAGCTTCTTCTGCGTCAAGGCCGTCCGCAAAAGGACAGCCTGTTGCGTCAGGGATTGGAGATGGGAATAGTGGTGAGGGTCTCAGGTGCGAACATACAGGGCCTCTCCCTCCACGTCAGTGAACTCCGCCCTGCGTTCCCTCCGCACCCCCGCAATGATTGACTGGTAGTGACCCCGGGAGGAGGCCTTGAAGGCATCCCACACCGTGGCCTCTGCAGCCATGCCCGGATTGTCTGTCCAGTAGGACCGTAGTGTGTCATGGAACTTGGGTTCCACCTCCGGGTCCGAGACCCAGAACCTGGAGAGTCTCCATAGGGTGCTGTTCGGGTCAGTCATCAAAGTCAGGGAGAGAAGCAAAGGGGCGTGGTCCAAAATCCCACGGGGGAGGATGGTAATGTCATGCACCCTGGGAAGGACCGGTGCCCCCACGTACGCTAAATCGTTTCGAGAGAAGGATCTATGGGTGGCCAAATGGCAGGTGAAGGCCCGAGATGTCGGGTGTCTCCACCGCCAGACATCCGTGAGGCCATATGTTTCCGCCCATTCCGCTAGTCCCTGGCGAGTAGTGCCCGATGAGATGAACCTGTCCATACCAGTGTCAGGGACCAGGTTGAAATCACCCATCAGGATCACATTGTCACAGGGGAACTGCGCCAACTTGGCCGCAAGTACACCCAGGACCCCCAAGGAGGCAGGAGGGGGCAGATACAAACCCACCAGAACCCACGGGATATTGTAAATCAGGGCGTGAACCAGCACAAACCTACCATCAGGGTCAAGAATTAGGTCAAGGAGTTTAAAGGGGAGTGAATTGAGCACCAGAACACTGACCCCCCTGGCATAATTGGAGTACGTGGAATGGTAGTGGTGGCCCACCCAAGGCTTTTTAAGACTGAGGGTCATGCTACCCACCAGATGCGTCTCCTGCAACACACAGACATGGGGGCTGTGCTTTTTAATAAATTGGAACACGAAAGATCTCTTGATAGGGGAGTTTAGGCCCGTGTGTTCCAGGAGAGGACATCAAGAGTTGCCATAGTGACCCGCAAGGGAATTCACAGAAGGATCAATCAGGTGTAGGAGCCACGGGCCGTTCCCCCAGGCCAAAACACAGCCAGAGGAAGGGCCCCCGCCCACCATCAAAGCAATCAAATTAGAAAAAAATTGCAGTACTGTCATAGAGTGTGTAACATTTAAACATAACAGGGCGCCAACAGGGCACCCCAACCCCCCCACCCGCCGCCCCCCAAACATGGAGGAGGGCTTGCATCCCAAAACAAACCCCAGCCCTCAGGCCGGACATGAGGGCAGTGAACAAGCGGCTACCCGCCTCTGTTTAACGAAACAGTCAGTGAATCTGAGTATTCGTAGGAGGATAAAGTGTGTGGATCACCCGGAGCCCCGGGGGCGCAGTACAAGAGGAAGAAGAACAGAGACTCCCAACAGGGAGTCAAGGCAAAACAGTGGTGAATCAGCTCCTGGAAAGAAGAGGGGCACCCCCACAAATGAAGTCAGCAGAAGGGCTGAATGTAGGAGGGGTACTGGGAAGGGGTCCATCTGCATCACCAGTTCCGATGCAGGGGGGGACAAGGAGGGGGGGGGGGCGACAGCAGTCAGGCATGGTAGACAGGGGCACAACCCCCCAAAAAGTTTGCAGGGCTGCGGGAACGGAGGAGGTCTGTGTCCTCCATCCAGGAGGGAGCAGTTAATGGGCCCTGCAGCAGCGCCAGGAGACAAGATGGCCCTCAAAACGGGAGCCAGGTAAACCCCCCTAGGTAGGCAGACTATACCCCCAACCCCCAGTGGGGAGCCCCCCCAGGAGCTTACTCACAGTCATACGGTGGAAGTGCAGAAGGATTGGGATCCCAACTCGCTCATCGTGGCAGGGATTCAGCCCAGGCCGTAGCATCTCTCGGGAAAGTGAAGAATTGCACCCTCTCGCCATCTTGGACCCGGAGCTTAGCAGGGAAGAGCATGCTGTACTTGACACCCCGGTCTCTCAGCATGGCGCAGACGTGGTCGAAGGACTTGCGTTGGTGCTGTGTCTCCACCGAATAATCCGGGAAAATCAGGAGCCTGGCATTTTGAAATTTTAGTTCTCCCTGAAGGCGTGCAGCTCAGGGGACAGTGTCCCTGTCCCGGTAGTGAAGGAGCTTAAAGATGAAGGTGCGCGGCGGCGCTCCCATTGGGCCTCTGGTCGCTGGTATGCGGTGGGCTCTTTCGATGGAGAAGTAGGGGGAGAACCGGGTTTCCGGGGAGGAGGACGGGAAGAATCTGCTCCATGAAGGCCACCGGATACATGCCCTCCGCCCCCTCAGGAAGTCCCAGGACCCGGAGGTTGTTGCGGCGATTTCTGTTCTCAGCGTCCTCTGCCCTGTGTTCAAGGACCTTCACCCTGGCCTTCAGAGTTTGGATATCTGTATGATGATCCGTCTGTATGCCCTCCAGGTCCAAGACCCGTCTCTCCGCCTCCGACACGCGGTCCCGGAACGTATCGAGGTTGCGGCGTATAAGAGCTGTCTCCGCCTGCACATGATCTATCTTTATCGTGAGGGCAGATTGGCAGGTGGAGATCGCCGCCATGAGGGCCTCAAATGCCGCCGACCCAGCTTGGATTGCGCCATCCCACGGGGAGACCACTTGAGCCGCCATGCGGTGTGCTGGCGCAGGTGGTTTAGGCCCGGACTTCGGTGGGGTACCTGCAGCGGCGGCGTTACTGTGTGTCTGGTATCCTTTGTTGTTCCAGTGCATTCCCCGGGAGACAGGGTGAGAAGGGGTAAGTAAACGACCCGATTTCCACACTCGGATCAATGTAGGAAGGAATCTCAGAGCGGGAGCTCAGCAACTACATGTCTGCTCCCAGCGCCATCTTGGACAAGCCCCCCCACCAATTATTATTAGGTGTCGGCTGCAGAAGTAGCCAGAAAGGTTTAAGGGCGTTGGAAAACTTCAGCTGTTCATAATTAGGCAGAGGATTACTACTGATTGCTGCATCCTGAGGCTTTTTGAGTGAAGAAGAGCAGTGAACAGAAATACTTCTGAAGAGGTGAGGTGCTGTTGATTTTTCTGTGTGATAAAAATCAAAAAGACTATTTGTTTTTCTGCTGTATGACCAGCAGTGTCTGCCCAGCACTAGGCTGTGCCAGACTCCATAGATAGGTTCCAGTGTGGTGAAGGTAGACGCCCCAAGTGGCCAGGGTTTATTTTATGTTTGATTTTGTTTATGCTGTTTGGATGCTTGCACTTGTTTTCAGCAAGATGGAAGAATAAATCAAATTCTTTGTTTTCAACCATCTTCGGCTGTTTCTCTGTATCGTTCCGTGTGTAGTGAACCCATCCAGGGAGTCATACACCCCGCTACCGAGCGAACCCCTTACAATATATATATATTTTCCTTCCCTGCCTCCCTTTTTTCGCTCTCCCTTCTCTTCTTCTTCCCTTCCTCCTTCTTTAGATGCTAAATGTGTCCACATCTCTCCTTTTTAACAAACAAAACACTCGAAAATGCCTTTCGGGATGCACCGACCAAAGGGTACGCTGATTTAATTTTTTTTGAAGGCGGGCATCACTTGCCACTACTTCACAACTGATGCGTGCCTGTAAGTGAGCTGATCCTTATAGTATGTACATAAGAGCCATGTTCCTACAGATATTTATCTACATTTAGCCATGACTTACTTGGTATTAAATAAGACACAGACTATGCTGCCATGTCATGCTGCTGTGTTCTGTTGCATACCCTTAAATAAAGAATATATATATATATATATATATATATATATATATATATAGATAGATAGATAGATAGATATATATATATATATATATATATATATATATATATATATATATATATATATATTTATATACATATATATATGTATTTTTTTAAAGCAACTTTTAAAGGTTGGGGTGCATGGCACTAGAAGCAATCATGATATATTTGCTTAAGTCCTATACATAGTGATATACAGAACATAATATACAATAAACAAGCATTATGAAATACTTTAGTATGTAGATTATTTTATTCAGGTCTTTAAATGATGTATGACTTTGTGACCATAACAATTTCAAGGGGTGAATAACCTAAATGATCTATTTCTATTCATGATGCAGCCTATTTAGTATTGACATAATAATTATGAAGCATGACAATATGAAAAATGTGTATGCTAAGATTTATGTTACTACATTTGGGTGAATACATTATTATTATAATTATACAGGATTTATATAGCGACAACAGTTTACACAGTGCTTTACAACATCAGGGAAGACAGTACAGTTACAATACAATTCTATACAGGAGGAATCAGTGGGCTCTGCTCGTTAGAACTTACAATATAGGAGGGAGGGCCAAGTGGAACAAAGGGTAGTAGCTGTGGGAGATGATCAGATGGACAAAATGAAAATACAGTTGCTAGGTGTGGGTAGGATATGCTTCTCTGAAGAGGAGGGTTTTCAGGGATTGTCTAAAAGATAATAGAGAAGGAGATAGACAGGCAGATTGGCGTAAGGAGTTCTTTAGGCTTGGAGAGGCTCTGGAAAAGTCCTGGAGATGAGCATGGGAGTGTAACAGCACTGGTGAACGGAGTGAACCACAACTGTGGTTAGCAAGGACTTCAATGGGATTCTCAATGCGACAACTCAGTATTAGACCCCAGGTGTCACTCCTCGCAACAGGAGTTTGGGGGATCTATACATCATCTCTGTGTCACATAAAGATAGACGTTAAGCTACTAAGCATGGACGCATTACAGCATGCGACCAGAGCTTAGCATTTAAAATTAGTTCAAGGACAATATCCCGATACACCACTACATGCAGGTGATTATCAGTAAGGGACCCCAGGCATTCTCTCCTCGTAACAAGAGTCTGGGGGTTCTCTACATCATATCACCTTGGCATGTAGAGATGTATTAGGCCACTAGGGGAGATGCTATGAAATAGCATCAACCCCTAGCATAGAAAAGTTAGAGCGAACATGTTCAAACAATTAGGACAAGGCCTATGAGGATTTGTACTTATGTCGGGCTCATAGTAATAGAAGTTGTAGTGACAACTGTTACTTGCATATGACAGGTACTTTAGTTGAGTAATAGTACTTGCGTTTTAGAGGCAATATAGCTCAGGTAATTATAGTAACATACTTGAGGTGAATATTATAGATATAATATGAGAGGCAGTATAGCTCAGGTAAATATAGTTGTAGATAAGAGCTGTAATTATAGATGTAGCAATGCACACATATGAGAGGCAATATAGCTCAGGTAATTAGAGTAGCATACATGAGGTAATTATTACTATAATGATTTAGAGGTAGCTGTGCCTTTTAGATACCCCTTTGCAATAAGCTTTAGCACATTAGTACCTCCCAGAAGATATAGTAATATCCACACGGTATTTGTAATACTACAATTGTAATAGATGAATCTTTAGCATTAGATCTTCCTATAGAACTACAAGTGAAGGAATGACTACTTATACGTTTGTAGATATCTATGCAGGAGATGGAATGTCCATGGTGCAAGATGTTCATGGCATGAACGTAGTTCCCAGCTATGCCGTTGTTGTAGGAAGTCTTAGCAGCAATGTAGTAGTTGTTTCCTGGAGCGGCGTTCTGGGAAAGGGAGCAGAGACAGCAGCATGGCTGAGCTGACAGGCTACGCCTGAGAGGCTATGGCTGACAATAACAACGTCTGTTTGAAATGTGAGTGCCTTTATAGGCGAATGGCCAGCTGCAATGCATTACAGCAATTCAAATGGAGCACTGTGTACGGCGCACTTCCACGTTCCACGCTGGAGCGCAAAGCGGCGCCGGGCAATGACTTAATCGCACGAGCGCCATATGCGTTCCAGCATGGAACGCATTACGACAATGAAGGTGCCTGTAATAGTAAAGATAACAGGCGCGCGGAGCGCCTGTTATAGGGAGGAGGTGATGAGAGACCAAGAGAGCAGGAGGTCTTGAGAAGAACGAAGAGAACAATTAGGTTGATATTTTGAGACTAGGTCTGTGATGTAGCTGGGGGCAGAGTTGTGGATGGCTTTGTAGGTAGTTATAGGTAGATTCAGGTACAATGGCGTTAATTTAGGGCGGCGTGGCGTATCCTGTTTAGGCTACGCCGCCGTAAATTAGCTAGGCTAGTAATGATTCTCAATATACTTACCTGCTAATTTACGGCAGCAAAGCCTAAAACGAGCGGGCGTAAGGGCGCCTAATTCAAATGGGTTGGGGGGGCGTGTTTCATGGTAATGAGGCTTGACCTCACGTTTTTGACGTTTTTTGTCACTGCGCATGCGCCGGGCGACTACATTTCCCAGTGTGCATTGCAGCTAAGTACGCCGTATGGGCCTATTGATTTTGACGTGGACGTAAACGACGTAAATCCCGATTCGCGGACGACTTACGCAAACAACGTAAAAATTTCGAATTTCGCGGCGGTACCAGCGGCCATACTTAACATTACTATTCCACTAGAGCCTAGCACTAAATTTACGCGGCCTATCTCTTACGTAAACGGCGTAAAAGTACTGCGTCGGCCTGGCGTACGTTCATGAATCGGCGTATCCCCTCATTTACATAATCTACGCCGACCGCAATGGTCGGCTTATCTGTAGATAAGCCGGCCTAACTCTTTCTGAATCTACCTATTAGTATTTTGAATTTAATTCATTGGGGGACAGAGAGGAGTAGCAGAGACAGAGTGGTCTGTAAGGTGGATGAGTCTGGCAGCAGCAATTATGATGGACTGAAGGGGGATAGAGTATGCATAGGTAAGCCAATGAGGAGGGGGTTTCAGTAATCAAGGCAAAGGGTTGACAAAAAGATGTGTTGTGTCATTAGTTAAAAGGATCGTATTTTGGAGATGTTGCAGATGATGAGGATGCAAGATTTGGACAGTGATTGGACGTGGGGCTTACAGGAGAGTTCAGAGTCCAGGACTAATCCTAGGGCCTTAGCATGTGGGGATGGGCTGATAGTTGTGCCATCAATTTTGACAGAGATCAGGGGAAGCGGCATGTGGGGGAGGAAAAATTATAAGTTCGGTTTTGGATAGATTGCGTTTGAGGAAGTGGTGTGAAATCCAAACTGATATATCTGATAGTAAATTAGTGATACGTGAGGAGACTGAATGAGTGAGTCGAAGGGTAGAAAAATAGATCTGAGTGTCTTCAGCGTAGACACTTCAATATATATATATATAATTTTTTTGCACTTGTTTTATATATAAAACTATATACTTTAGAACAGTTAGCACAAACTATATAGCTAGTTCAATTGAATAATCAACATATGGTACATTTCCTAATACTCCTATTCCTGGGTTCTGCATACATTTTTTTTAAATATAACATATAAAAAATCTATTAAAACAGTATATTGCACTATATTTGTATTTTCATAGTCACAGCCAGGCCCGGATTGGCCAATCGGGAGAACCGGGATACTTCCCGGTGGGCTGGTCGGGTTGCAGGCCGCTACCATTGTTTAGGAGGGGGGCGCAATCAGCCGCGGCCGGTAAACCAGTAGATCAGTGTGTGTCATACAGCGCACTGAACGCAGTGACACTTTACAAACTGTGTGCCCCCGGCCCGCCGACTCACTGGCTGCCGAGTGCGCTCCTGGCTCCCTTTCCTCCTGTGCGTTTCCTCTCCCCCCCCACGGAGGATTGAGTTGGTTCATTCAACCGGCGTGCGCCGCGTGACGTCACGCCGGCGGCCGGAGGCGAGGTGAGAGAGGGAGGACTCGCCCAGGGAGCTGTGAGTGTCGGCGCTTGCAGAGCAGAAGTTAGAAGTGAAGTCACGAGGAGCCTGCTGCGCCTGGCCTGCCTACAGTAACAGTTCCTAGTGCTACTGCAAGAAGAAAACAGTCTGTGTGAAAAGTAAGAAAGTAATGAAATTAAAAAATAGCAGTTTAAAAAAATGTTTGTGTTATTTTGAGCTTGCCTTCTCTGACTAAAAAAAAAAAACATTAATTGCAGCCTCACTGTGCCATCACATGCAGTCATTGTGCCCATCAAACGCAGCCACTGTGCCATCACATGCAGCCACTGTGCCCATAAAACGCAGCTACAGTGCCCATCAATTGTCGCCACTGTACTCATCACACGCAGCCACTGTGCCACCAAACGCAGCCACTGTGCCATCACATGCAGCCACTGTGCCCATCAAACGCAGCCACTGTGCCCATCAAACGCAGCCACTGTGCCAATCAATTGTCATCACTGTGCCATCACATGCAGCCACTGTGCCAACACACGCAGCACTGTGCCATCAATTGTCGCCACTGTGCTCATCACACGCAGCCACTGTGCCACCAAATGCAGCCACTGTGCCATCACATGCAGCCACTGTGCCCATCAAACGCAGCCACTGTGCCCATCAATTGTCACCACTGTGCCATCACATGCAGCCACTGTGCCCATCACACGCAGCCACTGTGCCATCACACGCAGCCACTGTGCCAACACACGCAGCCACTGTGCCAACACACGCAGCCACTGTGCCACCATCAATTGTCGCCACTGTGCCCATCAAACGCAGTCACTGTGCCATCACATGCAGCCACTGTGCCCATCAAACGCAGCCACTGTGCCCATCAATTGTCAACACTGTGCTCATCACACGCAGCCACTGTGCCACCAAATGCAGCCACTGTGCCATCACATGCAGCCACTGTGCCCATCAAACGCAGCCACTGTGCCAATCAATTGTCATCACTGTGCCATCACATGCAGCCACTGTGCCAACACACGCAGCACTGTGCCATCAATTGTCGCCACTGTGCTCATCACACACAGCCACTGTGCCACCAAATCCAGCCACTGTGCCATCACATGCAGCCACTGTGCCCATCAAACGCAGCCACTGTGCCCATCAATTGTCGCCACTGTGCCATCACATGCAGCCACTGTGCCCATCACACGCAGCCACTGTGCCATCACATGCAGCCACTGTGCCCATCACACCCAGCCACTGTGCCAACACACGCAGCCACTGTGCCACCATCAAACGCAGCCACTGTGCCCATCAAACGCAGCCACTGTGCCATCACATGCAGCCACTGTGCCCATCAAACGCAGCCACTGTGCCCATCAATTGTCACCACTGTGCTCATCACACGCAGCCACTGTGCCACCAAACGCAGCCACTGTGCCATCACATGCAGCCACTGTGCCCATCAAACGCAGCCACTGTGCCCATCAATTGACGCCACTGTGCCATCACATGCAGCCACTGTGCCAACACACGCAGCACTGTGAACTAAAGTGGGCTGGTCTAAGGCATGAAACTCCAGGGCTGAAAATGAGTCCCACTCCGGCCCTGGTCACAGCTAAGATAAGTCATAGCTGACACGACAATACCTCTTACTAAAACCAGTATAAGAGATGTCACAAACAATGCATAGTTCAGAAATCTTGCTAAAGTAGAATTCCTGATAATACCTAACTAATCTTAAAAATGCTCCCCCCAACACCTGTGCTGACTAACCTGTGTAAGAAGAATCTGTATATATATCAGGCCACTCCGGTCAGGTGATCTGGTTCCCCTATGTTAGCCATTGGTGGACAGGAGGGAGCATTGATTATGGATGGGCCATAGTAGACCAATGGTTAATGTCACTGCTCCAAGGCATTATCAGTCATTGTCAAGTACCCTCTTTTCTCCCCAGCAGCCCTTGGCTGACACAAAAGGGATCAGGTGAATGGACTTGAGTGCCCTTAAAGTTATATTAAATTCTTGTTTTTTTTGTTTAAAAAGAACAAACATGTTATACTTACTGGCTCTGTGCAGTGGTTTTGCACACAGCAGCCTGGATCCTCCTCTTCTCGGGTCTCTTGCTGGTGCTTCTGGTCCCTCACTCCTGTCAAGTGCACCCACAGAAAGCAGCTTGCTATAATGGCACCTGAGCCGAGCTGCTGCTCTGTGTGTCCATTCAGACATGGAGCCGCAGATTGGCCCTGCCCCTATCTCTCCTCATTGGCTGACTTTGACAGCAGCGGGAGCCAATTGCACACCCCCATGGCAGTCAGTGAGGAGAGAGAGTCATGGACAGCCGAGGCTCTCATGCAACATCTAAAGGGGAAAAAAATGGTTGCGCTGTCGTAAGTATTTGTGTACTAATCAACAGTTAAATGTGATGTTTAAAAAAACTGTGAAAAAATAAATATGTGATATAAATGTATCAAAAAATGTGAACAATCAAAACAATAAAATATAAACAAGTGTCCATATTGTATTCAAGAAAAAAAAATACTGCAAAACTCCCAATCATGGTTGATCCACAATCAAATGCTTTTGTGCTCCACCAGTGCTCTAAGAAATAATAGCCTCTTACTAGATAGTCATGATCGCTAAATTATAGGAGATTATGAGAAGCGTTAAATAAAGAGGTATCCTTTAGAGGGCCAATCTCATCATCACAGTTGCATTAATCAGAATGGATCTTATGCTTAATGGTCAGCGTCCCAGCCTCCAAACATGTATTTCACAGCATGCTGCAAACCATGAATTGGCTTTCCCTTTCACTCAGATGATCCTCCAAACCCAAATGATGCCTTTTACGGGGAGATGTGTCGGATGAAAACAGGAGTTGTGATGTCACTACATTCCTAACCTGCTGGTGTACCCCACGGTCGTATTTTACATTTACCACTTGACTACATTTTTATCCTGTAAGTGAAATATTTTTAGTGTTTAATAAACAGTGTGGAATTACCGTACAATGATACAAAAAAATGTAATTACTGCATTTGCTGGCGTATAAGACTACCTTTTACACTTAAAAAAAATAGCCAAAAAGCAGGGGTCGTACGCCGGGTCAGCTGCTCGGATGTCTGATGGATGTGCGGTAATACTGTATGTAGCTTTGGCTACATACAGTATATACCGTTTAGCCAATCCCGGTGAGCGATATATTCAAATGAATACAGAGCCTGCTCGGATTGGAGTAACAACCTCTGCCAATCTGAGCAGGCTACATATAGTAGCCTGCTTGGATTGGCTTTGAGAGTCAGAGAGGCGTGGGCTATAGCTATAGCCTCTGCCAATCCAAGCAGGCTTTGTATTCATTAATAGAATACATCGCTCGCCGTGATTGGCTCCAGCTCCAGCAAGAAGGAAGAAGAATATGGCTCCAGAAGGAAGAAATATGAAGCGTTGGAAGCCTCGGAAGGGGGGTCGTCTTATACAGTGAGTACAGGCAAAAAATCTTAAAAAACTGTAAAATTAGGGGGTCGTCTTATACGCCCAGTCGCCTTATACACCAGCAAATACGGTATATAAATTAAGTAAATAAGTTGATGACCAATTCATTCATACAATAGACTATAAAGTGCTTATGTGCTAAAAAATATGAGATATAGTATAAAACAAAAGTTCAATAAATAAACTTATTTTTTAAAAGTGCTCAGGTGTGGTGTCTTTCTATGATTTTCATCAGACTCAGAGTGTTCAGTGGCCAACATCTAAAGGGAAAACCTACCAGATTAACATGCCTTTCTATATCTAGATTGGCAATCAAAAGGTCTCATTCAGATGGCATTACCCAATAGTGTAATTCCGTAAATAAAACACAATTTATAAAAAAAAAGAAAAAGGTTTATATAGATGAGGATGGGAAGCTTATTTGAATAGCAGGCAAATTGGAAATTTAAATATATTAAATATTTAAATATTATACGGTGGCCAGAGGAAAATGTCAAATAACCTACCAAAGTGGGAAACCAATCTGGAGAAGAAATGGAGCTCCTAAAAGGGGTATCAATTAAGATACCAAAAAGCCTCAACAGTTATCTTGGGACACGAGGAAGTAGATTATCTTCAGTATCGCAATGATCTCTGAAATAAACATATATACAGTATGTGTGTGATGTCAACCTAACATCTGACACGATAAGCCCCAAAGTAGAGAATTTAACTAGGTAGATAGCCATTCAAATATGGTAGATCCGATGTTACCTGTAATGGAGTTTTAAAGCAATTCCGCGGCAGGCGCCATGACATCTGAGTCAATGGCGTCTGCAGCAGGATATTTATACCCTGTCTATATCACAGGCGCACACGCTTGAATGGCGTAAAAACGCTGTGACGTTATCGCGGCATAAAACGGTGCATCGCGATGACGTACATTCAACGGTCACTGCGGTGGCCACAATTCTGGCATAGAAAGGTGGACAGCATCCCCAAACTAGAAAAACATCACTAAACGCAAAATAGAAATAAAAATAATAGAAACAAAAATGGAAAATAGCTACAACTGCACGTGCAGACCAAACCATTAAAGCCACAGTGTAGTTGCCACTGTGGTTAGATACTAACCCAGCATGGCAACGGCTTCATATGGTTGAGGTAATTATTTTAATAAATTAAGTTAAATACAACAAAATATCAAACAAAGGGGGCGGAGCTTGGCGAGGACCGAATTGGCCGCATGAGAGCAGAGCTCCGGCACCAACGGGGATACAGCGCCTAAATACAGCCTGCTCAGCAGCGATTGAGACTCACTAACCGGGCAACCAAGTCCCGCTGACCTCCCACGGGATGGCGAACAAACGGAAAGGCCCTCAACGGCCTCAGAAACTAACAGAGTACTTCGCATGGGAGCAGAGGCAAGATGGTGCCGAGCCACCCGGACCATCCGCAGCCAGCACTCCACAGGCGGCTCAATCAAAACCCAAAGCAGCAAAACGGAACTCACCCTCGGCCAGAAAACAATCCCCTGTGTCTTCCTCTGCCTCGGGGAGCCCGGAAAAGACGCGGCCTAAGCTGGATGACACAGATCCTGCTCCAGAGGTTAGTGTGGGCCTAGACTCTGGGGATGACACCAGGGAACTCCATGATTCCATTGATAGCTTCCCTACCACTAACCAGCTGGTGTTAGATACTACACTAAAGGACATGTTAGTCTCACTTAGGACCTCGCTCCATGGCGATATGATGTCCTTTATGCGCAGATTTGGTAAAGATCTACAAAATGTGTCTACTAGGGTGGACCACGTGGAGACCAAAATGGGGGAGTACGCAGACACTATTAACAGCTTGGTGGATGCACATGATACCAGGGATGAGGAGATGGAAGCAGTTAGAGCCAAAATTGCAGATATTGAGGACTGTGCAAGGAGGAACAACCTTAAAATAAGGGGGGTCCCTGAGACAGTTCAGCAGTCGGATCTGCATGGTCATGTTACCCACTTAATCACCTCTATCCTGCCTGATGTGTCAGTGCTGGATGTTACTATAGACAGGATCCATAGGCTGCCCAAGCCTTCCCATCTACCTGATAATGTGCCCCGGGACATCATATTACGCCTTCACTTCTACCATATCAAAGATCGCTTGATGAGAGCACCTCGCAACAAGGATCTTGTCCCTGATCAACATAAAGATCTGCAGTTCTTTGCCGACTTGTCCCAGTATACACTGCAGAAGAGGCACAATTTGAACACCATCTCCAAGGCCCTACGAAACCACAATATCGCCTACAAATGGGGGTTCCCAACTAAACTTATCATTACCAATAAGGGAAAGGACTTCACTGTTGACTCCCTTTCCAAAGGATTGGATCTGCTCAAATCCTGGCTCATCATCCCTGAGGAGGACCCACGGGGCCCAGAGAGGATCAATCACGTGTCAAGGATGACTGGCACCTAGTCAACACAAAAAACGCCCGCTCGCACCGCTAACATGCCCGCTGAGCTATACAACTGCCTTACTTACTCGCAGCTGTAATTCACCATTGAGGAGTTTGATTACCAAGCTAGACTTTTCCCCCTGTTCTGAGCTAGCGTTTGTACACGCTACACCCAGGTAGCCATGGCCTACCTCACCCCTCTACTGCCTTCCTTGTTTGTTTTATTTAAAAAAAAAAAAAGGAACCTACCAGTTAATGGATGAACCTCCTCACCATATGCATGCACCGGAAACTGTAAGTGATGCACCCATTCTTTACTCTGCAATGACTGTTGTCTATGGCCCACCATGCCCGTTACATTCCTGACAATAAATGCTAAGGGCTTAAATCACCCGGTGAAGAGGAAATCCCTGTGGAATGAGGTTATCCTTCATAAAGGTGATGTACTCTGTGCACAAGAGACTCATTTCCACAAGCAGAAAATGCCCTCTTGCACTCATCCTAAGTTTCCTTATGTTTTCACGGTGAGTACCTCAGCCAAAAAAGGTGGGGTGTTTACTGCGATTAGAGACACTGTATCGTTCACCAAACACACCCTTTGGGCCAGTACCACATCTTAGTATGTGACATTGCCTCCACTACGTATACTATTGTGAATGTATATGTGCCCAACAGCCATCAGATCCGATTTCTACATCAAGTCCTCAGAAAGGTTAAACAAGTACAGAAGGGCTATCTTCTCCTCTACGGAAACTTTAATCTCCCCCTGATCCGTCTTGCTCAAATAGACACTGCCTCTCACTACAGCCACTCCTTCATTCACAGGAACTTTACGATGTTTGGAGGTGTCTCAATGGGTCGGAGAGGGACTTTTCCTTTTTTTCAACAAGTCACCAAGTCTATACCAGGTTAGATCTTTTTGTCACAGACAAGTGGCTACTGCCCAAAGTTACTGCATCCAAAATTAATGACATCACATGGTCGGACCATGCCTCGGTGACGCTGTCGGTTGCTGACTCGCCAGGCGTAAACTCATGCTTTGTCTGGCGGTCCAACTCAAGGCTGATCCAGGATGGTGACTCTAGGGCCCAGCTGCAGGAAGAACTGTCTAATTTTTTTGCTAATAATGCCAATTCTGTTGCCAGTCCTATGACTCTTTGGAATGCCCATAAGGCATATATGAGGGGAGTGCTGATAAAAATGGGTGCTGGGGTCAGGAGAAGGAGGAGACAGCGAATACAAGATGTGTTAACCAAAATTCACTCCCTAGAAGTCCAAAACAAAAAAGATATCGCCCCGACATTATCTGCCCAACTATCGCAACTCCGGTACGACTTGCGACTAGTACTACTTGACAACTTTGATCTTGCAACTAAGCGCCTTAAGATGTCATATTATGTTAGTGGCAACAAGGCCGGGAAGCTGCTAGCCAACCGCCTTAGAGGGATTAGATATAAGACCAAAATACCTTATATTTTGTATCCTACCACTGGAGAAAAGCTATATCACCCACAGGCCATAGCAGATGCGTTTAGTTGCTATTACAACTCCCTTTATAATTTAAGGGAGGACTAAGCCACGACTCAACCCACCAAGTCCATAATTTCAAATTTTCTGGATCAGGTCAATCTCCCCCGAGTTACATCATCCCAGTTGGCTGAACTCAATTCACCCTTCGCAGTCCCGGAGATTATTAAAGCTATTGATTCCCTTCCTATCAACAAATCTCCGGGACCTGATGGGTTCACCGGGGAGTACTATAAGTCATTTAAATCTGATCTAGCTCCTTACTTATCTAATGTGTATAACACTTCTGTCTCCTCCTCTTCTTTCCCCGCTGAGATGCTGCGTGCTCTCATTGTGGCGCTTCCAAAGCCGGGGAAGGACCCAACCACACCACAGAACTTTAGACCGATTTCTTTGTTGAACAACGATTTGAAACTCTATGCCAGACTCATCACAAATAGGTTGGTTGATCTCTTACCATCCATTATACATATGGATCAATTGGGGTTCACAAAGGGAAGGCAGACGGCAGACGCAACGAGACGTCTGATAAATATCATTCATGCAGCAAATGTGACAAAAACGCCTTCTCTCCTCCTCGCTTTGGACGCAGAGAAGGCGTTTGATAGGATATACTGGGAATACCTGGCAAAGGTCCTCACCAAGTTTGGCTTTGTGGGCGAGATTCATTCTGCGATAATGGCGCTTTACACCAACCCCTCAGCACAGGTGTGTATATCCGGCATGTTGTCTTCTTCTTTCAATATTACTAATGGGACTCGCCAGGGGTGCCCGTTATCCCCGCTTATATTTAACCTACTTATGGAGCCTTTGGCCTCGTACATTCGTTCACATCCCCGGATTAAAGGGTTTTGTCAGGAAACTCCCGTAAGACGCTTTGCACATAGACGTGCGCAAGCGCATAGCCTTGGCCATAGAATGGCTCACAGACGCGCGCATGCGCACCAGAGCTTGCAATTGCGCACCAGAGCTTGTTTCTGAAATCCTGCTTGATCCTGTATGTCTTCCCAGTATTCTGACCCGGCTCCGTTCCTGACTCTGGCTCTGTCTATGATTCTGTACCTCACTGCCCGCTTGCTGACGAACCTGGCTATCTCTGAGACCTTGGTCCTGTCTATGCCCTTGGTCACTGTTAACCCTCGGTTACCTGACTGGCTATCACCTGTTCCTGCGCAACTCATCACGGTCTGCTCCAGGCCGCTGAACCCTGCCAAGCTGTTCTCCCGGGACCCCCGGCTCCAGGCACTCGTGTCCCTCTTGTCCTTCGGCTTCCTCTGTATCACCTTCAGCGGTGCCAGGACAGGAGATATAAGAGAGGCCGACCTCATCAAATCAGTCTCCCATCCGATCCCTGACAGGTTTAAAAGCAGGGACTCATTGCACACTATAAGCCTCTTCGCGGATGATATCATCCTGATGCTTACAGATGTGGAATCCTCTCTGATCTCAGTTCAAGAAGCGTTAAATCTATTCTCATCAGTGTCTTATTATAAGGTCAATGACACCAAGTCTTACATCCATGGAATGGGTATCCCCCCGGAGCTTCAGCGATCCTTGAGTACGAGATTCCCATACGTCTGGAGAGACACAGGGATCTTGTATCTAGGCATTACTCTCACTCCCAAGTCCTCTAAGCTAGCTAAAGAAAATTACTACCCCCTTCTACAGTCACTTCCCTCTAAGTTAAACAACCTGGTGAGATTTGAACTCTCCTGGTCGGGCCGCCTAGCGGCCTTCAAGATGCAAATACTCCCCAAAATCATTTACATCTTTAGAACAGTGCCTATTCCAGCCCCCGCCTCCTTCTTTTCCTCCTTGCAATCCCTGATTAATAAGTTCCTATGGGGAGGCAAGCAGGCTCGCTGTGCATTCAGTAAGATAATTAAATATAGAACAGCAGGGGGGATAGGACATACGCACATTACATACGATTACCATACGGCCTCCATCCTCGCCCAGCTGAAAGGATGGTTTCCCTCCTCAGCACCTAGTCTATGGTCCATACTAGAGGGTCACCAAGTTCCTGGGGGAAATCTATATAACTACTTATTGTCTAGTGTCTCCCTTCCCCGTCCATCTCCCATAATGAGTCCAACGATTCATGAATCTGTAACGGCTTGGAGGTCACTTGTACTGCATCCATTCCCTGAACAACGATCCTCACCTTTGAAGCTCCCCATCTCAGCATTGTCACTGTTAATACCTAATATGTCTCTCACTACATGGGACCGGGAGGGGGGTTGAATATCGAAGACTTATATATAGGACCTTTAGAACCCTTCAGCTAGAATTAGCTATACCGTCGGCCGACCATTATAAGTATTTGCAAATTAACCACTTCCTAAAAACGTTCAAAGAGACCTCTGTTTCTCTCCCATGGCAGATCTCCCAGTATTACCTTTCCAGGTCGACAAAAGTGAGGGGCATTTTGTTATTCTACTCTCTCTTACAAAACAAATGTGTGTTTCAGAAGTCTCTCACTATGAGAGCATGGGAGAGGGATTTCAATAAAGTGTATTTGGAGGACCAGTGGGAAACAGTCCTTAGGGTCACGTACTCATCCACTAGGAGTGCCAACCTATGGGAATTGTTTCAAAAGTTCCTGCTGCGCTGGTCTATTACACCCTTTCGTATATCTAAGTTTGCCCCTGGGGGGTCCCCCCCTTGTTGGAGGTTACGAATGTGACGGCCCAAAGGGAGATCAGGATTTGCTTTTTTCATACAGGTGATGTGTCTAGAAGCTCTCTTGTGAAAAGGCTGTTTGGTCTTGCCAATATAGAAAGCCCCGCAGTGGCAGGAGAGTAAATACACCACTCCCGCTGTTTTGCAATTTGCAAAATGAGTTGGTCTGAAGGGTTTGCCATTTGGCAGTAAGATGTTATTCTCAATATTCATATATTGGCACAAGTTGCAGGCTCCAAATCTAAAGGTGCCAGGTCTTTTACAGGGATCTGTACAGAATTCTCCCATGTACTCACTTTGAGTTAGGCTATCTTTAAGTGATCTCGTCTTGCGATAAGTAATTAAGGGTTTAGATGGTACATAAAGAGAAAGTGATGGATCAACACTTAGCAGGTGCCAGTGCTTGGAAATAATCCTGCTAATGTGTTTGCTCTGTCTACTGAATTTAGTGATGATCCGTAGAGCACTTGAGCCTCTATCCATCAATACTTTATTAGGTTGTTGTTTTTTAGTCAATAAATCACTTCTCGGTTTGCCTGTGGCTCTTCTAAAGGCCTTCTTCAGGCATGTTAGAGAGTAGCCCAGCTTCAAAAGGCGATCTCTGAGTGCTTCCCTTTTGAAGGTATAATCTACCGTACAATTGCGGCGTAGCCACAAATATTGGCCAAAGGGGATAGATTTAATTAAGGGCATCGGGTGTGCACTTTCTGCATGTAGAATGGAACTACATGCTGTATCTTTTCTATAAAGTGCACTTGTGAGTTTACCACTTTTAGAATGGTCACATCCAGAAAATTAATTAAGACATCGCTATACGTCATTGTAAATTTTAAGTTATATGCGTTGTTATTCATAGCTGTAAGGCAAGACAGCAATGTTTCCGGGGTATCCGTCCAGACCATAAAGATGTTGTAAATATAACGACTCCAGTTAATAATATGGTCAGTTAGGGGTAAAAGGGTCTCAGACAGGAACCCCTGTTCCCACTCCCCCAGGTACAAATTGGCATAGAATGGGGCACATGAAGTCCCCATCGCTACGCCTTTTACCTGGAGGTAATGGGAACCATCAAAGGAGAACACATTACGTGTTAAGACATGTTCCAAAGCCAAAAGCATGAAGTCATCAAATGTCCGATTGTCCCTATCGGACTGTGAAAGGGTGTGTCTGATCACTCCAATGCCCCACTGGTGGGGGATGGAGCTGTACAGAGCTTCCACATCTATAGCCACCAGGAGGGCATTGGGGGGAACAGACAACTCGTCCAACTGTGAAGATGAGAAGATGTAGAGTATCTTTAACAAATGACGATACATTATTGACATTTGGGCGTATTTGTTCATCTATGAACTTGCTGAGGTTTTCTGTAATACTTCCACATCCAGAAACGATGGGACGTCCGGGGGGAGGTATTTTGTTTTTATGAATTTTGGGAAGACTATAGAACGTGGGAATTCTGGGGTAAATAATCCTGACAAAATTCCATGTTTGTATGTTAATAGTCTTCTTGGCATATGCATTGTCAACTAAGTTGTAAAATTCCTCATCAAACTTGTTAATCTGAGACCTAGAGATCTTTTTGTACCATTCGCTGTTATTTAGAATTTTTTTGTGTTAAAATAAATCCGCGCAAGTATATTTAAAAACACCAGTGACAGCAAAACTATTTGGTATTGGACTAGGTATGGTTGAAGGTAATTGCTTCCACCTAAGTGGAGCAAGAAAGTGTTGAGAAGAAAAAGAAAGGCGCTGGTCCTACGGAGACAAATGCTCCATAAAAGAGGCACCTAGTGTAAGGTGCAGTGTGCAAAATATACACAAAGTGCTAAACGATCCAAAGTGCCAAGTGCCTATGTAAACTACTAGAATGATTCCACAGTGTATATCATAAATGAAGCTATGAAAAAAAAAAAAAAAACATAAAATATATATCACAGTGCTGTGCAAATTAAAGTGCTATTGTGCCTATGTAAAAACTGCTAGGTAAAGAAAATGTGCAAAACGTAAAATTCCTGTACCATTAGGGTACCTGTTTTAATCCTTTAAGAGATGTGCTGAGAACAAATATAATGTATTTATTGGAAGTAAACAAATCCAATTACCAAGTGCTGAGTGATTCTAAAAGTGCTTTGTGCTCTTGTTGTATGCCGTGATCACTCCAATCCGTGCTCTTATACACCCCGCACTCACCAACTTTTTCACCCCTTCTTAGGGTCTGGTGCCTTCACAGTATAGGCCACAGTGTAGCCCTCTGGCCGCTACGCGCCCCCCTGCGCTGATGATGTTAGTCCAGTAATAGCCCATACATAGGAGAGAAAGGAGCCCCAGATAGTGTAGTATCATTTTATACTTTATTTAAATAAACAAAAAATGGGTACTCACATGTAGACAAAAACAGTATGGCATATAATGTTGACAAAAGTCTGATGCCTGGAAACGATGTGACGTTTGTAGCGTATTCTACCGGTTTCGTCATGTGACTTCATCTGGAATACGCTGAGCGTCACTTTCACTTCCTTTTTATAGCAGAATGTGACATGTCTTCCACCATTTTGGGTGTGATATTGAAGACTGGAGCCTGAAATAGATCGCCCACCATTTTGGGTAGAATTTTTAAACACATCTCTTTATATTGCAGATTGCTCATAATTACTATATTTCCACCTTTATCTGCTTGCTTGATTGTTAAGTGGGTCTGTTTGATCAAATTGTCTAATGCAAATTTTTCTTTATTGGTCAAATTAGGTGAACTTTTTGGATGAAAGTTTAATCTATTAATGTCCCTAGATGCCATGGTGAGAAAGGCATTTAGTGAAGAAAAATATACCGCTCTAAAAACAATCAATCCCCATTGCTTCCGTCCCAACAAACCAAGAGGGTGCTGGCTGTGCTCAATTACCATGAGATGAAAGAAAAATCCTGGATCGCCGCACTCCTCAAAAAACGATATCTTTATTCAAAACATAAAAAAAAAAAAAAAAATTCAAATGGAAAAAACAGCCAAAATTCATGCAGTCAACCAAGAAGTGGATTAGGCATTTAGGTTCATATTTGTACCTAAAGCAGGAAACTTGTCAGATTTTTTCTTCAAAGACGATTGGATTTTGGGTATCACCACTGGTTTCTCAGGGATAGTGGATGCTAAAAGGCATTCTAAATCAATTGTATCAATTAAATCTCTATCATCTTGGTCTCCAGACAGTTCAACCAGGACATTCACATCATGTTCATGTTGAGCCTCCTGAATTTCATTTGTCTTAAGGACAGGTTTATTTTTATCGTACATGCTTTTTAACAACAATTTTCTAGAAAATAAATGTAGGTCTTTTATGATTTCAAATCTGTCCACATCTGCGTCAGGGCAGAAGTTAAGGCCTCTTGGAGCCACAGAGCCACTAGTGGAACCAAGATACCATGTTCCCAATCCTCATCGTAAACTACATCCAGGAGAGCTCAGCACTGGATGACACAGTAAACTCCCACTGCTTGGCCATTCCCCAATGCATTTCATCCATGAAGGACTTTCTCAAGGGATTCCCCTTGCAATTGGAAAGCAGTCAGTGGATTGAATTTTAGCAAATAGAAAGCCTGCTATTCGCTAAAGAACCCTCTGAATAAGGTCTGCTCTCAACTTGTAAATGATGGCCTGTTGTCATTTACAAGCTGAGAGAACACCCGATGAAGAACTAGTGTTTTCGTTTCCTCATCAGGCTCCACCCTCTGCAGAACTATTGGTTGTTTGGAGGCTGTTGGCTATGAAGCTATTTTTGAATTTGGTGCATTATTATCACCGCTGTGCAAAAGTGTCGCTATTAAGAACTATCTGAATCTGACGCACGTGTCAATAACGTTTTTTAATTTGGTGTAGGCCATTTTAATCCTAATTCCCTATTGAATACCCCCCACAGTGTTGGACAGACAAGGTAGACACACACACACACAAACACATACAGGGGCTGATTTACTATAAACAATGCGCTGCGCCGGTTCATGGCTTAATTGGTGCGCCAGATGAATCATTAATTGAGCGTATGAACCGACGCATCAGCGATCGCAATGCAATAATAAATATGTAAAGTTGCCAAACTCCCTTTAGAAGTCTATGGGAGAAATATAAAGTGTTCATTTTAACCACTTAAGGACTGCCTCCTGCACATATACATAGGCAGAATGGCACGGCTGGGCACAGGCACGTACATGTACGTCGCCTTTAAGAGCCCAGCTGTGGGTCGTGTGCTCTCTAGTCCCCCCTCTTTTCCTGCGTATTAGAGGTCTGATGTGGATTTTTGAGGGAACTCCACCCCATTTTTTTTAATTTGGGGTGGAGTTCCCCTTAAAATCCATACCAGACCTGAAGGGTCTGGAATGGATATTTGGGGGGAACCCCACGTCATTTTTTTAAAAAAATTGACAGCAGGGTTCCCCTTAATATCCACACCGGACCTGAAGGGCCTGGTAATTGAATTTGGGGGGACCCCCACCCTTAATTTTTTTTTTTTTTTTTAATTAATGAATTTTCTATGTTTACTTTAATAGCCACAAGTACTTTAAAATTACTTTTTTTAACCCTTCAGAAATGACATATTGTACAGAGACAGTTCTAAGCACGGGAAACATGCACTACTTCACAGGCATACTATACCCCCCAGGTATGAAATTTAAAGGAATATTTCACTTTTATTGTTTCACGTTAACCACTTCCATACTGTGCCTATTCTGGCACTTCTCTCCTTAATCTAAAAACCTTTTTTTTTTTTTGCATTGATACATGTCCCCTGGGGCAGGACCCGGGGTAACCAAACAATAACTTGCATATTAACCTTTAAAATTAACATTCTATCATTCTCTCCCATAGACTTTTAAAGGGTGTTTCCGCTGCTTTCCGAATTTTCAGCGAAAACCCCAAATTGATCGCTGTTCGCCAAACAGCCAATGTTTGAGTCGAACATAAAGCTCATCCGTACCGGGGGAGGGGGGTTGGCTCATCCCTAGCCATGACCCACTTGTATTTTCACAAGTGGACACAAGAACCTACATCTCTAGATACATGTTCATTCAGCACAGTGGTGTAGTGGATAGCACTTTCACCTAGCAGCAAAAAGGATCGCTGGTTCGAATCCTGCCCGTGACACCATCTTCCTGGAGTTTGCATGTTCTTTCTGTGCCTGCGTGGGTTCCCTCCCACAATCTAAAAACTTGGATCCTGTCTAAATAAGCCATAATATGCATTAGTATATTTAGGTTTTGTGCTGCCCTAGGCCTGACTAAACTTCTGCACCTCCTAATTGAAAAATGACCCACCCCTTCCTGTCAAGGCCACACAATTTTCAGGGGGGGCACACTAGTTCTGAGGGCACTGGGGGGGGGCATTAATTTGCATAGTTTTTCTCTCACTTCCTGTTAGGCTTTGGGGTAGGAAGTGAAGGGAAATCTCCACAATTGGACAGGGATGGTACAAAATAAATTGACAGGGGCTATAACCCTCCCTTACTCTATCCAAAATGAAAAACAAAATAAAGTGTTGATTATAGTTCTACTTTAAGCACAAATTTCTGATAACCATGCCAATAGGACAGGATACAGCATTGCTAATATGTATGAATGTGTGTTAGGGACCCCCACAAACACCACCCAATGTTAAATAAACAATTTTCTTAATTTGCAAATAAGTATCATCCCTTCCTCAGAGACCTTAGCAGCAGTACAAGCAACTTCCTGTAGGGGTGTGATGTCATATCTGTGTGCTGGCCACCACTTTCCGAGAACCACATATGCACAAATCCAATAGACGGTGGTCACGCATCTACGTGTAGGAACCCAATTTTTAGGGAAAGTGATAGTAAAGCAGATGCAGATTTCCAGGATTGGACTAACAAATATTTCTAGTGAAAGGCAACTGGTGTTTTCTATTAAACAAGGGCTAAATGGGCCTTTGACATGCATCACAGTTGATCTGAGGAATGTGTCTTTGCAAATTTAAACTAAATGAAATCCTTAATTATTTTTGCTTGGGGCTAGAGTGCAGAGGGATTAAAAGTCTGTTCATTTTTGGGGATGTCTGCACCCCTGATAGGATGAAGACACCTCCCAAATTTTGTCACTTTCTACTTCAAATGAATTCACTTCCTGTCACATAGCCAAACAGGAAGTAAAAATAGTTTCCCATTATGTAAAGTGCACTCTAGCATTTTGCTGTGTACACCCCAAATTATTAGGGATCTTGGACTTTGGGGTCCATTTACTAAAGGCAAATCCACTTTGCACTACAAGTGCAATTGCTGGAGATGGAGGTGGACAAGCAAGAAAGAAAAGAACAAAAAAAATCTTGGCTACTACATGATTGGATGTTAAAATCATCAGTGCTTCCCCTCTACTTTACTAAACCCAAAACTACCTAATCATTTGGGGTGTACACAACAAAGTGCTGGAGTACAATTTGCTTAATGGTGACACTAGTTAGATTGACCTGTGTTTCCCCAAGAAAAGACATTGGTATGGTTTTACCCTCACTTCCTGTTCAGCTGTGTGACAGGAAGTGAAGTTAATTTTAAGAAAAGGGACACAAAGCCCAACCAAAAAAAGACAAGCAAGGTTTCCCTCACTCACTTGGTTTCCCTGAAACACCCACAATTAGAATAGGATTGCCTCGAGCTAGATTTAAGCACAGTGCTGTAAATTAGCACTTCAAGCCTGTCCGCCAATACCCCCCAACAGGCATGTTTGCAGGTTTTCCTTCATCTTGCACATGTGCTTTAAAAGACAGTCAATGGCTTAATAGTCTGGACAGCAATTCTAGATAAGATAAATCCACAAAACATGTCCTGTCGAGGGTACTTGAGGACTGAGGCTGAGAACCACTGCAGTAAAAAGGAAAAAAAAAATATATACCGCTCTGTATTTTTCCTTTCCTGGTGACTATCCATGGCAGCACACAATCCATGCATATGCTATCATGAAGGCACCAGGAAAGGAACTTGGAGACAAAATCACACCTGTTTTGTTAGGCCAATCAGCCTATTTCAGCTGCAGCTGGGAAAACCTGTAGCATGAAAAAGTAACAAAAAAACAAACATAAAAATTTGAAAGTAATTTTATTGGTCAACAAAACAAGACTTTGAAAAAAGAGCAAGGAAAGCAAAAACAAACAAAAATCAAATAAACTAAAATAAATAAATAATATAAAAAAAAATAAACATAGGTTCATTTGAGACACTAAACAGAATATGGTTTATGCAATGGAAATTAACAGGAGATAAAAGGATTGCACCCACAGACATCTATTAAGAAATGAAACATTAATTAGTCACAACATCTTGAGAAAGATTTAGCAAAATAATGCAGCACAGACAATTACATCAAAGTGAACACCATAAAAACAACATACATTGACAACCTCACAAATATTTCAGGCGAAGATAGCGCCCTCCCAAAATAAATAAATAAACCAGTCAAAAAACCCTTGATAAAAAAAACATATCTGTTTTGCAAAGACATAAATAAAATGCAACAAAAAAAAATAGACATTCAATAAGGACACTCAAATATACTCTGGCCGGCCCCCACACACACACACACAATCTTTCCTCTTTTCAGGGCAAGTTAAAGACTGCTCTCTGCAAGCTTTATATAACATAGGCTTGTGTGCTAATGAGGCAATTTAAAACACATGCACAGCCCATGAAACACACAAAACGCAAGTTCACCCAATGTAGAGACTGAACTTTAAAGTGGGTACACCTGTTAAGGATGTCCTTAAATTGGGGGCGCATGCGCGGCGCGACGCTGATGGGACGTGCTTAGACACAGCTCCGCCACACCCGGTCACATAAAGGCCGTTTCCCCAGGGCTTTAACGCTTGTTTTTCGGAAAAAAACACCAGCACCCCTGCGGGAAAACGGGGTGCATGCCTGGCACCAAAAAGAAAAAAAATCGGAGCCAGCAACACACGCTGACAAACTTCCTCCTGGCTATGGAACAGAGAACAGGGAAGATGTCCCAAAATGGTGCCGGCAACAGCATGTGGGGAGAAGATGAACTCGTCTCACACCCTCCTAAAAGTCTGGAGAACCGTGAGTACAACTCCCCCCTCTCTAAGGCTGACTTAGATGAGAGTCTCTCACTAATTTTTAACAAGTTGGTGGAAAAAATTGAGAAGGGGGTACACAAATCCACCGCTGCACTCTCCCAGGAGATTGCTAGCATAGGGGGCAGCACAGATCTCTTAGAGACAAAGCATGATGAACTTTCCCTGGCACACAATGACCTGAGAAAGGATTATGAGAATTTGGCTGATAACTTTGCATTCATGCAGGCCCAGGTCGAAGATTTGGACAATCGTAATCGCCGCCAAAACATAAGAATACGTGGTATCCCTGAATCTACTACAGAATTATTACCAGCAGTATCCCAGATATTTCATGGTCTCCTACCAGATAAGCAATTATCAGCTTTTGCCTGTGACAGGATACACAGGGCCCTCCATCCCAAACCTTCCCCTGAAAATCCCCCCAGAGATGTTATTATGTGCATGAAGGATTTTCTTGTGAAAGAGGATATCATGCGTGCTTCCAGAAATACCCCTAACATCTCCTTTGAGGGGAAACGCATACAAATCTACCCTGACATCTCCCCAGCTACATTAGACAGAAGACGCAGGATGAAAGAGGTCACCTCAGTCCTGCAATCTGCCAGGATAAAATATCGCTGGGGATTCCCCTTCAAACTAACTATCCCCCACAACGGATCCACATTTATACACAGTTTATAATGTGATAGAGGGAAAAGAACTCCTGATTAAGTTGGGTCTTTTGCCCACTGAACCTCACCCTCGGCTCCCTGCTACCCCAAGGCCCTCACCTATCTGGTCTACCCCTTTCCAACAGGCGCAGCCAGAGAGACCAAATAAGATTATTCAACCCCCTCCAAAACCAGCCCATGTGAATTTTTAATGGACACTTCAAGTTATTACACTATCTGCACTGAATGACTTTGTACTCCAGTCGTTTACTCCTTTAATTTAATCTTGCCCTGCACTCTGTGATTCAAGGTGATCTGATGTAATAGCTCCATGCAGCTTTTACAAGAGAGAGAGAGACCTCCTGGACTTCCTAATATCAGTCCCCTGCAACTATGTTGGACTGCCACATACTTCATCTGAGTCTCCCCATCTCTGCTGGAATGACTCTGATACAGCTCATTGAATCACACTACTAGTGTTGAGCAGAATATGCCATATTCGATTTCGCGATATATCTCGAATATATATTCGAATATTCGAGATATATTCGCTAAATTCGAATATTCGTGATATTTTATCGAAAGTAAATGATTGCGATTTTTCGCTATTGCGAATGCGAAAATAATTGCGATTTTTTGATAACTGCGGTAGGAGCACTCTGATTGGCTCAGAATATTCGTGATATTTTATCGAAATATCGCAACATGCGAATGCGATATTTATTGCGCAATTTCGAGAAATGCTGGAGGAGCGCTCTGATTGGCTCAGAATATTCGTGATATTTTATCGAAATATCGCAACATGCGAATGCGATATTTATTGCGCAATTTCGAGAAATGCTGTAGGAGCACTCTGATTGGCTCAGAATATTCGTGATATTTTACAATACAAAATAATTGCGAATATTCGGCAAATGCGGAAGGAGCACTCTGATTGGCTCAGAATATTCTTGATATTTTACAATACAAAATAATTGCGAATATTCGGCAAATGCAGAAGGAGCACTCTGATTGGCTCAGAATATTCTTGATATTTTACAATACAAAATAATTGCGAATATTCGGCAAATGCAGAAGGAGCACTCTGATTGGCTCAGAATATTCTTGATATTTTACAATACAAAATAATTGCGAATATTCGGCAAATGCGGAAGGAGCACTCTGATTGGCTCAGAATATTCTTGATATTTTACAATAGAAAATAAAAAGTGTTTTGCATTGGTGGTGATTCTTTACTCTATCCATCTGTCACAGCCGTTTGTCAATCAAACACCTTGAAGATTGAACACGTTCATGCTGCATGCTTTGGACTTTTTTTCACTTCACATATCAAAGACATTTTTATGAAAGATTATTTTTCTATTATTGGGACTATATTTCTTTATATATTTGTTTCACTGTGTATTTCACAAGTTATTTGCGCTTGCTTATTTTATAATTTGCCCACATGTCTTGTCACTAGACATATTTTTTATTCTTGTAGAGCGACTCCATTTTCTGTCTTGTATTAATTTATGTTGTATAACATTTTTGAGTTGCTGCTGTATTCTCCCCTTTTTTAAGGTATGCGCAATTTTTTCCTTCTTACAAAAAATAATAATATCAAACATACAAATATTCATAACATACACATACACATACACAAAGCCCCCCCCTTTTGCATCAGAGACAATCAGAGTTCTCCTACCACAGTTATCGAAAATTCGCAATCATTTTCGCATTCGCAATAGCGAAAAATCGCAATTTTTTTTTTTTCAATTTGGCAACATAATAGGATCGCCTCAGCTTAGCTACTCGGCCCAGGGTCTCTAATCATACCAGCAATGCTTTTAGACGTCGATAGGATGTGATCTGTTTTAAAAATCAAATTGAAAAAATGCGAATATTCGGAATTGCGAATATTCACCGCGAAATTCGAAATATAGCGCGATTTCTCGAATATGCTATATTCGAGTCGAATATTCGCAATGCGAATATTCGTGAGCAACACTACACACTACCAGCCCATGTGAATTCTTAATGGATACTTCAAGTTGCTGTACTATTTACACTGAATGACTTTACATACCAGATGTCTACTCCTTCAATTTAATCCTGCCCTGTTCTCTGTGGCTCAGGGTGATCTGATGTTACTGCTCTATGCAGCATTTGCAGGAAAGAAATAGACTTCCTGGACTTCCGAATACCAGTCCCCTGTTACTATTTTGGACTGCCACACACTTCATATGAGTCTCTCCCCCCCTGCTGGAATGTCTCTGATACAGCTCACTGAATCACACCCCTCCTTTGCTCTCACCCAAACAATATAATAATACAGTCAATTTTGCAGGCCCTGTTCTCTAACTTTAGAGTGTTATATGTTGCTGCACTGCAGTTTTAAGTTGCCATGCACTGATATGCAGATTCTTTTCAGTTTAACCTGTCTTCTCTGACCGGGTGCATCCGCCACTGCTGGACTGACCCCACTCCTGCTTCGGCCCTCGTCTAGATCACCACCCGTGATGGTCTGGCTAGGCCTGACGCGGGAAAAGGACTACTTTTTTTTGTCCTTCATGTTTTTTTTCTCTTTTATTTTTTTCTCATTAATATTGTTCACAACCAGGTTAGACAGGTTTCCACCTGTCCTAAGATTCCTGGATAACACCAAGCGTGTTATCTCCTATGGTTCTCTATTTAAAAAGTTAAATATGTTTCTAACAAGCATAGAGTATAAGTATCATTGCTCCTCTTTACTTATAGGTATACGCAACCAACATGATTTATATATTTGTGCTTTTTACAAACTAGTATGTGTAGCAAATGTACTGATACCATGCAGACATGTCTCATGTTCACTACGTTTCCTACATAGTAGCGGTAAGATGGGCTCAGATGGAGCCTACATGACTCAGTTTGAAATACCTCTATCTCGTCAACCTTTGAGTTTATCCGTTGTTCTGCTGATAGTCTGCTATAACGCTAGTCATGGGTCTTAGAATTTTATCACACAATACAAATGGGTTTAATTCCCCCAACAAACGTAAAAAGGCTTTTCAACAATACAAAAAACTAGGAGCTGACATTATTCTTCTACAGGAGACCCACTTCACATCCTCTAATCACCCCAAATATTTTCATAAATCTTATAATCAAGCATACTTTACCACATATGATAACAAAACAAAGGGTGTCGCCATTTTTATACGTAACTCAGTTATCTTTGATGTTCATCATGTATTCAGAGATCCTGAAAGCAGATTTATCATTCTCAAGGGAATCATTAACAATAGGGAAATTACCATAGCATCTGTCTACGCCCCAAATGATACCCACACTTCCTTTTTTCTCAAATTCTTTGAGACACTGGATAGATACCACTCACCCCACATATTGATTGGCGGGGACTTTAACCTGGCCGTCCACCCAATCCTTGATAGAAGTATTATATCTCCCCATACTAAATCATTTTCTAAAACTATAAACCGTCTGATTAATAAAACACAACTACTTGACACCTGGAGAGCTCACAACACAGGTATCAAAGCCTATACTCACTACTCACACCCACACAACTGTTACGCCAGGCTTGACTATGTATTTTCTACTCCTATTCTCCTAGCCAATTCTACTCAGGCGCAGATTCACCCCTGCCCATGGTCGGACCACAATATCTGCACTTTCACTACCTCATATATTGGCCTAACCCCCTCTCCACACAACTGGCGCCATAATGACTCCCTACTAACAAACCCCACCTGCAAATCTACTATTTCCACACATATAGAAAACTATTTCACAGACAACATAAATGAAGAAACCCTGCCTACCTCTATATGGGTCGCTCACAAAGCAGTCCTGAGGGGCCATATCATCAGTTTAGCAGCATCCAAAAATAAAGAAAGACAGGCAGACATTAAACGCCTTACCAATGAACTCCACCATCTGTACATCAAACTACACCACGCAGTTGATCCTATCATCACCCAACAAATACAAGACAAACGCAAGTCCCTAGATCTACTCCTTTCCACCAACGTTGAAAAGTCTCTTAGATTCTCCAAAGCTAAATACATGCTTCACTGTAACTCCCACTCAGCGATGTTTGCAAGAAAACTCAAACAAGACTGTAACCCCACTCATACATACAAACTTAGAAACAGTAGTGGTAACTTAGTCTCCCACCCGCAGAAAGTAATGGAAATATTCACCTCCTTCTATCAGGATCTCATGTCAGATCGCAACACTCCCCCAGGTATAGCCGCTAAGTCCTGGCTCGATAGCCTTAACCTCCCTTCCCTAGATCAGGAGCGATTGGACTCTCTTAACTCCCCGTGTACAGTAGATGAAATTACACATATCATCAAATCACTCAAATCCTCCACAGCGCCTGGTCCTGACGGTTACACTTATATTATAAAAAATATGCCCCCCTTCTTGCCCCTCATTTAAAAAACCTATTTAACCACATTCTGGAAGGTAATTCCTTCCCAAGGGAGATGCTATTAGCTAATTTTTCCCTTATCCCCAAACCCAACAAAGACCATTCACTCCCCCAAAATTTTCGCCCCATTTCGGTCCTAAATAATGATCTCAAGATCTTTGGCAGGATCCTAGCGGATAGGCTTGCCAGAGTGATTTCTCCATTAGTGCACATTGACCAATCAGGCTTTATACCCAATAGACAGATCACAGATAACATCAGGCTTGTTACCAACATTATCCAGGATGCCAACCTCCATTCACGCCAAACCTGTCTTCTCAGCCTTGACATCCACAAGGCGTTCGACAGTGTCAGCTGGACATATTTAAATTATTTACTACCCAGATTTGGAATCTCTGGGGCATTTCTGCAGGGGTTCAACGCTCTTTATAGCTCCCCACAGACACGCATCCGCCTACCTGGTATCAACTCTGACTTCTTCCCCTTAGGTAGAGGTAGCAGACAGGGCTGACCCTTATCCCCACTTGTCTTCACGTTAGCCATGGAACCTCTTGCCCAGGCTATTAGAGCCAACCCAGACATAAAGGATTACACCAAGGACCATCAGGAATACAAGGTCAGTCTATATGCTGATGATGCACTGATATATATCGCAAATCCTCATACCTCCTTACCTGTGCTTCTTAAAGAACTAGAGCTCTTCCATAAAGTCTCTGGGCTCAAAATTAATCTGAGCAAATGTTCTGCATTACCTATCAAAATTCCCCCAGACACGCTCGGTCTCCTTCAAACCAATTTCCCTTTCACATGGATTTCATCCTCAATTAAATATTTAGGTGTCAATGTCACCCCACTCCATAACAGTTTATTCAAGGCCAACTACACCCCCTTGTTTGCACGCATCACCTCTCTCCTGAATACTTGGTCCACCTATCATATTTCATTTTTGGGCAGAGTTTGTGCAATTAAGATGAATATTCTCCCCAAATTATTATATTATTTTCGAACCATACCAATCAATGTCCCTAAATCTAAACTCGAGGCATTACAAAGGCTTAGCGGATAGGCTTGCCAGAGTGATTTCTCCATTAGTGCACATTGACCAATCAGGCTTTATACCCAATAGACAGATCACAGATAACATCAGGCTTGTTACCAACATTATCCAGGATGCCAACCTCCATTCACGCCAAACCTGTCTTCTCAGCCTTGACATCCACAAGGCGTTCGACAGTGTCAGCTGGACATATTTAAATTATTTACTACCCAGATTTGGAATCTCTGGGGCATTTCTGCAGGGGTTCAACGCTCTTTATAGCTCCCCACAGACACGCATCCGCCTACCTGGTATCAACTCTGACTTCTTCCCCTTAGGTAGAGGTAGCAGACAGGGCTGACCCTTATCCCCACTTGTCTTCGCGTTAGCCATGGAACCTCTTGCCCAGGCTATTAGAGCCAACCCAGACATAAAGGATTACACCAAGGACCATCAGGAATACAAGGTCAGTCTATATGCTGATGATGCACTGATATATATCGCAAATCCTCATACCTCCTTACCTGTGCTTCTTAAAGAACTAGAGCTCTTCCATAAAGTCTCTGGGCTCAAAATTAATCTGAGCAAATGTTCTGCATTACCTATCAACATTCCCCCAGACACGCTCGGTCTCCTTCAAACCAATTTCCCTTTCACATGGATTTCATCCTCAATTAAATATTTAGGTGTCAATGTCACCCCACTCCATAACAGTTTATTCAAGGCCAACTACACCCCCTTGTTCGCACGCATCACCTCTCTCCTGAATACTTGGTCCACCTATCATATTTCATTTTTGGGCAGAGTTTGTGCAATTAAGATGAATATTCTCCCCAAATTATTATATTATTTTCGAACCATACCAATCAATGTCCCTAAATCTAAACTCGAGGCATTACAAAGGCTTATCAACAAATTCATATGGGCTGATAAGAGACCAAGGTATAGTTACGCTTTGCAATATAGAACCCAGCCCAAGGGTGGCTTGGGTCTCCCTAACCTATGGAAATATTTCCTGGCCGCGCGTCTCTCACAGATATCCCAATGGTTCTCCCCAAATAAAAATATCCCTTGGATGAGCTTTGAGGCCTCATCTATACAACCATTGCACTTACAGGGGATACTTTGGTCCAAATATATCCTTTACCGAGACCTCATCAAACGCAATATTATAGTGGCCCATGCGTTCAAACTCTGGCAAAACTCTAGAGACATCTTTTCACTAGCATCAGATATCTCCCCACTCACATCATTTTTAGGTGACCCTAGACTACCTCTTGCATACAAAGACAGACACTTGTTTTCCACCTGGATTGATCAGGGGCTAACCTCACTAGGTTCACTGCAATCTAGATGGAAGTTTAGATCTTTTGAATCCCTCCAAAAAGATTATAACTTCCCCTCCTCAGAGTTTGAAAGATTTCAGTTGATCAAGTCTTTTTTTCAAACACACTTCTCACTCTCCACAAACACTATTATCACAATATTCGAGAGAATATGCAAATCAACATCCAGAGACAAAGGCATGATCTCTAGACTTTACAATTACCTCAATGATTTCTCTGCCCCAGAAAAAACACAACCCATGCTACACTGGGAATCAGATTTTAATATTGACCTCCCTTCGGATACATGGCACTCTATGACTGAAAACCTCCGTAAGAGCAACAAAGCGGTATATTTTAGAGAAACCCCAACAAAACTATTTACAAGGTGGTACTTCACCCCATCCAAAATCCATACCTTCTACATGTCAGTCTCCCCTGATTGCTTTAGGGGCTGCCGGATAGAGGGTACTCTACTCCACATTTTTTGGAGTTGCCCACGTCTATCACAGATCTGGCTGGAAGTAGCTCGTAGACTCGAAGACTCTTCCAAACACAAGATCTCCCCCACCCCACAAATTTGCCTTCTATATGGTAATGTTCCAGGTATCCCACTCCCATGCTCTAGACTCCTTCATTCACTGTGCAGCTCGGTACAGTGGATGATAGCATTTAACTGGAGATCTGAAGAAATAATATGGTCACAAGTACTTGATAGAATGGAGCTACTGAAGCTTTCGGAGAGAATATATCACACAATTAATGACAGCCTTCACATCTTTGAAGCCAAATGGTCGTACTGGTAGATTACTGTAGATGCTGCTGATGTTTTTATGCACTTTAAATTATTGAGATGTGCTGCCATGATCATTCTTTGTTTACTCAGGGATCAATCAGTGTAAGATTGCTTACATGTCACTCTACCATTTGTATACCTCTGAAAAGATTCTATGCTTTTTACCTATGCTTGTATTCCAATTTATACTATTTAATAAAAAACTTTTGTAAACAAAAAAAAAAGGATGTCCTTAAATTACTATCCCAAAAACACGCTCTATGAGCATGCCCAGAAACATCCAAGTGCTGTTCACACACAAAAAGCAACATCAAAAAATCCCTGGGCATGCTCAGATCAACAGAAATGCAGCTAGCAGGAAAAAAGGCAAAGCCCTGTCCAAAATGAATCACATCATCCAGCATGCTACAAAATTAGAGATGGGACAAATACCCCTTGGTCCGGGTGGGCAAACAAAGAGCCTAACATGGGCAAAAGTTATACCATAAATACCATTGCAGTCTATGGGAATTGACTTGTTAATTTTGCTAGCCCCCACTTGGCTGCCTTATCTTCTAGTTATTGGCCTTAAAATGGGTATGGGGGCCCAGGTCCCACCCTAAGGGACATACAGTACCTGCCGCCGTTATTGTACTTTCAGCGTGATCTCACCACTCTGGTTCTCGGCGACAGGGTACTGTACATCTCGTGATAGCTGCCACAATAGGAAAAACACAGGAGAGAGAGAGAGAGAGAGCGGCCTCCATGATGGAGGGGGGACATGCAGCATATGAGCACAGGCAGCTCTGGGCAGAAAGGCAGAGGCTCAGAGGCATAGCTGGCTGGCTGTAGCGGAGGCGGAGCGGTACATCAGAGGCAGACTGGTGGTGGACGGTAACGATGTGACCGCAGGTACACAGACAGGTCACACTCACTGCCAGTGGCACTGTGATGATCAGGGATGTGCAGGGGATGTTTTCTTTCCGCCTCCATTCCTACACCGCTGCTGTGCTAGCGCCTCTAACACTGTACGAAGGGACTCTAGAGTGGAGCGGCTGCCTGTTGAGTTAGTTGCTAAGAGGGAGTAGAATCACCGGTGGCCGGGCGCCCTGGGTGGTATTGCCACTCTCCAGTGCGCCCTAGGCGACTGCCTAGTGGTAGCACCGGCCCTGACTCCAAGGCAAATTTTAACCACTTCCGTACCGTAGGATGTCATATGACGTCCTGGACTTCAGTGGGGGATATCTGAATGATGGGTGCAGCTACAGGCATCATTCAGATATCCTTTTTTCCAGGCGGCGATTGTTCGCACCAGAAGAACGATCATATCGGCAGTTCCGCCTCTTGATCGTTCTTACAGGTGGCGGGAGGGGCATCCCCCTCCCGCCGCCATCCGGTGCTTCTCCGGGCTCTCCCGTGCCATCGGAGGCCCAGAGAATGAATCGTCCGCCGCCGAATGAGAAGCATAGAGATTAAAAATAAAAACATAAACAAAGCTGCAATCGCGGCTGAAAACATAAGATCAGTGAATTTTTTTCCCGATCTCATGCTTTCCAGCCTGGAGGACAGATGTGGGGTCTTATTGACCCTGCCTCTCTCCATAAAGAGGACCTGTCACACACTATTCCTATTACAAGGGATGTTTACATTCCTTGTAATAGGAATAGAAGTGATCAAAACAAAAAAAGGTAAAAAAAAGTGCAAAACTAAAGAAATTACGTAAAGAAAATAAAAAAATATATATATATATTTTTTTTTTAACGCCCCTGTCCCTAGTAGCTCGCACTCAGAAGCGAACGCGCATGTAAGACCCGCCCACATATGTAAATGCCGTTCAAACCACACATGTGAGGTATTGATGCGTGCGTTAGAGCGAGAGCAATAATTCTAGCACTAGACCTCCTCTGTAACTCTAAACTGGTAACCTGTTAAAAAAATTAAAGCGTCGCCTATGGAGATTTTCAAGTCCCGAAGATTGGCGCCATTCCGTGAGTGTGTGCAATATTAAAGAGTGACAAGTTAGGTATCTATTTACTCGGTGTAACATCATCTTTCACATTATCCCAAAAAATTGGGCTAACTTTACTGTTTTGTTATTTTTTAATTCATGAAAAAATTATTGCGCAAATACCATTGGAGATAAAATGTTGCAATGACTGCCACTTTATTCCCTAGGGTGTCTTCTAAAAAAATATATATATAATGTTTGGGGTTCTGAGTAATTTTCTAGTAAAAAAATTATGATTTATACATGAAGGAGAGAATTTCCAGAATAGGCGTGGTATAGAAGTGGTTAAATAAAACACCGGCATGGGTTTTTGTTACGCTGATCATGAAGGGGAACTCCTCACCAAATTTAAAATAAAAAAACAGTGTGGGTTCCCCTTCAGGAGCATACCAGGCCCTTAGTTCTGGTATGGATTTTTCGGCGTAAGGGTTCCCCCAAAATCCATACCAAACCCTTATCCGAGCACGCCGGCTGTCCGGTCAGGAATGGGGGTGGGGATGAGTGAGCACCCCACCTCCTGAGCTGTACCAGGTCAGGAGGGGGGCCTCTTCCCGACAACCCTGGCCGTTGGTTGTCGGGGTCTACGGGTGGGGGGATTATCAGAATCTGGGAGCCCCCTTTAATAAGGTGGCCCCCAGATACCGGCCCCCCACCCTATGTGAATGAGTATGGGGTAATCACCCATTCACCTAGGGGGAAAATGTTAAGTTAAAAAAACACACTACACAGATTTTTGAAGTAATTTATTAGTCAGCTAGGGGGGGGCTTCTGCCGGGCCCCCCACCCTTCTTCTTTAAGCTCTTTTACAGTGGTTAAATAAAACACTGGCATGGGTTTTTGTTACGCTGATCTTGAAGGGGAACTCCTCGCCAAATTTTAAATAAAAAAACAATGTGGGTTCCCCTTCAGGAGCATACCAGGCCCTTAGTTCTGGTATGGATTTTTCAGCGTAGGGGTTCCCCCAAAATCCATACCAAACCCTTATCCGAGCACGCCGCCTGGCCGGTCAGGAATGGGGGTGGGGACGAGCGAGCGCCCCCCTCCTGAGCCGTACCAGGTTGCATGCCCTCAACATGGGGGGTGGGTGCTTTGGGCAGGGGGGCACTGCGCCCCCACCCAAAGCACCCTTGTCCCCATGTTGATGGGGACAAGGGCCTCTTCCCGACAACCCTGGCCGTTGGTTGTCGGGGTCTGCGGGCAGGGTGATTATCGGAATCTGGGAGCCCTCTTTAATAAGGTGGCCCCCAGATACCGGCCCCCCACCCTATGTGAATGAGTATGGGGTATTCACCCATTCACCTTGGGGGAAAATGTTAAGTTAAAAAAACACACTACACGGATTTTTGAAGTAATTTATTAGTCAGCTAGGGGGGGTCTTCTGCCGGGCCCCCCCTTCTTCTTTAAGCTCTTTTACAAGGGGGGTGGGCCCGGACTTCTTCTCTGTCTTCTGCAGGGGGGAGCTGGACTTGGGTGCTTTGGGGTGGGGGGCGCAGTGCCCCCCCTGCCCCAAAGCACCCACCCCCCATGTTGAGGGCATGCGGTCTGGTACAGCTCAAGAGGGGGGGCGTTGGCTCGTCCCCACCCCCATTCCTGATAGGCCAGGCGGTGTGCTCAGATAAGGGTTTGGTATGGATTTTGGGGGAACCCCCACGCCGCTATTTTGGCATAGGTGTTCCCCCTTACAACCCAAACCAGACCTAAGGGCCTGGTATGCTCCTGAAGTGGAACCTACGCCGTTATTTTTTTTATTTGGCGCGGAGTTTCCCTTCATGGTCAGCATAAACTAAAAAAAGATTCAGCCAGATTTTTTTTTAAACAATTTTATTGAGTATTTAACAAATATCCAGTTACAAAACAGAAATCATGAAAAGGTGTTCATACAATCTCATCGGAGCAGGTACAGACAGACTATGGCATATCTGGTGAAATAAAGCACAGTGAACATGCATTATGAAGTAATCACCAAGAAAGAACTGTTATCTGTTAAGTAAGGCTTCTTCTGGGCTCTCCCAAAAATAGGAGCCAACCATCATAGCATGGTAGAGGGAGACAGAATAAATAACGAGATCAGGAACCAGCACAGGTCGTCCCTAAGCCCGCCCACCCCTATAGGGAACATTCTGTGAGCAGGAGGGAGCCCTAGGGAGCACAAATCATCACAAATTCAGGTATGGTTCAGCATAGAGTCGGAACTTCAGGTGCGCCTCTTCAAGCCACGCAAAGGCATTTTGCTGGCGTAGTGAAGAGGCGCAGCTGAATGGCCGAAAATGCCTCTCATGCATGCGCAGTACACAAATAAACCTCCCGCAGGTTTAAAGGTACTAGCAGGCACAGCGACTGGTTTTCTATTCAGGCCGTATAAGTTACACAACACATGTCACTACACTTCCCCACATCATCCCACATCCCCCCCATAATAAACTCACCCCCAAACTTGATTTATTTACATTTCTAGATGCGGTGCGCAAGGTCCATAGTGGCGCCGCACCGTGCTCCCACTCCTGGGCGCATTCGGCATTATAGCAAATATGGAATTGCGCTGCATTGCCGGCGCATTCCATTAGAAAATACAATAATGGCCGTTGCGCATGCCGATGTTCCATGTTTCATGGCAAAAAGGCTTAGTAAATCAGCCCCACAGTGTCAGCGTGCACACAGTGTCAGCACACATATATTGTACATAGCATACTAGCTCATTATGAATTACTTACCTGAGATCGAAGCCCCCGAAGCGGTCCTCGATCATCTCATCCACTGACGCTATCTCTCCAAGAGTGAGTTCCGGGTATTGCTGCTCCGGCGCTGTGACTGGCCAGAGCAGCGATGATCTGTTTTCTCGTGGAGAGTGGTCTGAAATCCACTCTCTGCAGACATCACTGAAATCAGTTCAGGCAGTGTGTCATCCAGACTTATGAAGTCTGGCTCTGCCAGCTGCCTGGACTGATGGCAGTCTTAGCCTCTCAGTGAGCCGCTGAGAGGCTGAGATGGCCGCTCCCCGCCCCTCCACAGCTCAGCACTTCAATGAGCATGGAGGAGCAGGAGAGATGCTGACTGACAGGCAGAATCTCTCTGCTCAGGGAGGTGAGAGAACCGAGCCATCGGTGATGTTCGTTCGGTGTCTCGGTTCTCAGTGCAGAGGCGGCGGGGGACAGATACAGCATCGGTCTTATGCTGCATCCACCTAGGTAAGTATGAATAGCGCATAAAAACACATGCTCCTCTTTTAATCATACACACTATTCCAAATTAATAATTAACAAAAATGTACACATTTTGCTGGTCTGTAATGCACGAGAACATATATTATATAATGGGTGTAATATTGCTATGGATCAAATTGTATTGTAATATTATTGGATATTCTGATAAAAACATAATAAATCTGGTACAATAGAAGTATCTGAAATCCTAGCAAAGGTAGCTTTGCTTAACAACAGATTTTGAATACAATTTTTCAGTTGGTATACTGTAGTCACATGTAACTTTACAAGTCAGTATACACAGTCACTACTTTTATCTTTAGTAGTCTTAATAACTAAATATATGTAGGGATAATACTTTTTAATACACCATAGTGTCATAGAGAGATTCCTGCGTCAATAAAAAATATCGCAGAAAAATGTCAGCCTTAACAATTAAGCCCATTAAAAGGGTTGTAAACCTTCCTGTTTTTTAACCTTAATGCATCCTATAATTACCGATACCGATAATTATCGACCCCTAAGCCCCCCGTTTTACTTACCTGAGCCCTTCATTGGATAGATTGACAGCAGCGCAGCCATTGGCTCACGCTGCTGTCAATCAAATCCAATGACGTGCACACCGGGGGGCGGGGGCGAGTCTGGAATTTGTGTCTATGGACACAAATTCTGGACTCGGGAGTAGGGTTGCCAACTCATCCCTTTAAAACAGAACACATATTACACAGGTTCTGAGGCTAATTTAATGCAAAAAATGCACCAAGTGAGTTTAATTACCTCCGTAATCAGCCACAGAACCTGTGTAAATAATATGTGTTCTGTTTTAAAGGGATGAGTTGGCAACCCTACTCGGGAGTGTGCCCGCAAGGTAACCCCCTTGGGAAAGCGCTTCCCAGAGGGGGGTTATCTGATGCAGGGAGGAGCCGAGACAGCCGCCGAGGGACCCCAGATGTGGATCGGGGCCACTCTGTGCAAAACGAGCTGAACAGCAGAGGTAAGTATGACATGATTGTTATTTAAAAAAATTAACCTTTAGGTGCAAAACATGTCTGAGGGAACTTTCCTGTGGGTGGAGAGCAGAGCTAAAGCCATCCTACACAACCTAGTTTATTTTTGGTCACATTGAGTTGGCGTCCTGTGTGCGATTGGTTGCCATTTTTCTGTAGCATATTGAAGCCTGACAAGCTGCTTTACATGATCTGTACCAGCTCATTAAATGTCATGTTGGCTGATATCAGTGACAGGAACATTAGAGTGGTACTTTGTTATGTGTTGGTTCACAATTACTGAAAACAATGAATACTGAAGGCAGGGTGTGCTCTAATTGGTAACTCACAATGCTCATGTCCCAAAGTCAACTTTTAGTTTCTTAACTAACGAAATGAAGTGTCAATAACCTACAATAGCAGGACAGGTGAAAGAACATCAAGAAAGTACACAACATTTAATTATGATATTTTACTGTCAAATGGCACCCACATGATTGTACATAAGGACCACTGATGCCAGGCTGATATACCTGCTGAAGGAGTGGAGGAAACTTTTAAAGGACTAGGAGTCTGGCTGATGTCATTTGCATATGAAGTGCTTTTTGACCTCCATTTTATAGTGGAGGCCACGAGATAAGGTGAGAACAACATCCATAGGGATCTTTGGTAGATGGCACACTGATGGTCTATTTATAATGAAGTTTCTGATGCTTACTTACTGAAGTTTCTGATGAGTATTGAGATAATTTGGATTTTTATTGTAGTGGTATTTGGAACTTGGCTACAGAGTGGACACTTATATTCATATTGGTGCTGCTGCACTTTAAAATGATTTAATTGATCTCACATCCTAATTGGATTGTGTATGGGACTTTTTCTTTTTATTGAATGTTCTTTGTATTGATCCTTCATCTATGCTACACTATATTTTGCACCTTGATACATTTCATGTGTATTTTTGATATATGTACTGTATATATTTTGGGTATTGTAACACTTTTTATTATTTAGAGTGCTTCACTTTATTTCTTTTTTTAGTTCTGTAACAGTGTGGTAAATGCACTGTTCAGTGGTAGCAGCTCTAACTTTCTTTATACTCTTATAAATGTGTACCATGGCTTATTTCTATATAATAGTGCAGGGATTTTTTTTTTTTTTTTACTGTAATATGCTAATTGAAATGAAAAAACAAACAGCTTGATTCCCCATAGTATTATTTCACAATATGATCTATCTATCTATCTATCTATCTATCTATCTATCTATCTATCTATCTATCTATCTATCTATCTATCTATCTATCTATCTATCTATCTATCTATCTATCGTATCTATCTACTCTATCTATCTATCTATCTATCTATCTATCTATCTATCTATCTATCTATCTAAAGTTTATGCTCATTTGTTTTATATTTTAGCAGCTCTGCCTTCACATAGTATAAAACAATAAATCAATGTTCTGAGTATAATACAATGTACATATTTTAAAGCATTTGCTGGATTTTAAAGGTTCTTCAAGCATATCAATTTTGTTCTAAAGAAAAAAAAATCAATTTAGCCCTTGGGTCTGTTCAATGGAACTAATAGCTATGTCTACACAGAATATCAAGGGAACAGACTGCACAAACTGGACACTTTTAAAACTAGTAAACATTTGTGATATATATTTATCTATGACGTAATGAAGCCAGATCTTACAGAACTGTGGAATATTCATAAATATATGTTTTTTTTTTAGTAAAGAGCAAACTTTTTACTGGCAGGATAACTGCTGTTTGTTTAGTTAAATATATGTTTACAGTATTTTATGTATATTTATGTGTGTATTGTAATAGTGAGTCCCTGTCCCTATGGAAAGGGAGAAAAAAACGGACACAGAGTTTGCATGTCAGCGGACTGCAGAACTACACAGCATAGCTTTGAAACGGAGAAAACTGTTTTGGCAGCTTTCTCTGGGTTTTGCCAAGTTTAAATGGGGTTGTGTAGTTTGGATATCCTGCAGAGACTTGGGTGGGATGGGATCTCCAACCCTGTGTCCAGGTCTTATGAATAGCCAGCAGGTAGTGTTCCCAGGTGCACACAGCCCATATAACGAGAAGCTAGTGAGAGCAGAGAGTGAAGGAAGGTTGCGTGTGTTGCATCTGGCTGCTGTTTCAAGACACTGTGTGTGGAAAGCTGTCTGCCCTGTGGTAGACGACATCCCTGGTGAGGGGACTTTGTGCCTGACGGACTGGGAGGCTGGTAGACCTGAGGTGGCTAGCAAGTCCAAGGGGGGCTGAAAGAAGTCCTGAAGTCTGGAAGATAGGGGGCTGGAGAATCCTGTTGAGGCCAGGAGTGGGCCAGGTTTAGCAGGTAACTGTACGGCAAAGTAAGCCTAGAAGCCAGGAGACTTGGCATTTTTTGGTTATGTGAACTACTGGAGAAGAATCCCTGCGTGGGAAATCCTATGTGTGAACTTTCATTTTGTTTCCTTTTAATAAAAATGGACTGCTATGCCCTCAAACCTGACAACTGACTGCTGTGGACTCGCTGAAAAACGCATTTACCACTTGAGTTAAACACCCTCATATCACAGTATGTATATTATGCAAGAATTTTCACTATTTGGGACCACCTTTTCCGATCAGGAGGATGAGCAAGAAGACTTCCAATAGACATTATTTTTAAAACTGACACACAGGCAGTTTTATTTTTGTCGAAAAGTTTCAAAATAGTAAAATAAACAAAATGAACAGAAAATAAATCCTAGCCAGTCACACATTAACTAAATATGCACAAACCCCTCTATAAGTCGGTCTAAACCCTGCTGATTGCCAAAATTAAATTCTAGCAACTTTAAACCCAAAACTAAAAATGTAATATATTGCAGCTTGCATTAGATGTGGTGGCAGCATTAGGTTTTTTTTTAGGCTTTTTTTCCTCTGCTTTCACCTGGTGATCTGGGCAGTAATACACCTCCTATAATTTGAATGCCCTTACTCTGGATGAATGAAAACAGAAATCAGAGAAGATAGCTGCATTGTCAGTCTGGGGGTAGTGTTAAATTTTCAAGCAGTTTTAAATACAGTAACAAATTGAAGCCACACTCTAGCTAACACTTTATAATCAGTTACAGCAACCTTTATTTTTTTTCCTGTTAGGATAAAGGTTTTACATGAATAAATAAACAAAATAATTGTAAGCACCCCTGCCAGAGTTAAATAGTTTGTCTCGTGTAAACGATGCATTGAAATGTAGGCCGCACCTATCCCTCCTTCAATACCCAATTTACCTTTAATAAATAAATACACTCACGACGTACTTGGAATATAATTAGCCGAGGCACGTTTACTGGTGTAAACTGTAAACTTAAATCCATTCAATCATTTTATTAATTCATAAAATTCTCACTTGTAAATAATAAATATAAACAGCTTAGTCTTCAGGACTCGAGCAATACCATATATATCAAAAAACAATAAAGTGCCTTCGACAAGGGTGGGGCGATGGGGAGGTTGTTGCTGTCATCTGACCAGCTGTGAGGAGATTCCTGTGGAGGACCCCTTTATATAGCCTTGCCACACTTCTAGAATGTCCCCACTGGTCATGTGACCTTTTGAATCTTCCTGGTTGGATAATGACATTCCCTACCTATACTCAGGTGTTGCCTGATCCTATTTTCCCGCCTGACCTACTGTACATTTCTCTTAAAGTTACATGACTTTTTTTAAAAAATAAATAAATATTATAGCAAAATTGGCAGCTATTGCCAGAAATGGCACCATCCGACTTGGTGCGACGCTGACTTTGTGGTGCCACAACGATTCCCAAAAGCAGTTCCTGTACTACTTTTGGTGACTTTGGGCTCAATTTGAATAGACATCTGTGCAGGAACCCTCACAGATGTCTGTCAGATTGCCTCCAAAGTCAGACTGCATTGCTGGTTTGAAATTGTGCAAGTTCAGCTGAACTTGAATAATTTCTAAGCCACAGCACTGTGAACCTGGGTGGAGAGCTAGAAGGGGACATAGGGGTGAAATAAGCAAAGGAAGGGGACCCAGTGGGTTAGTCCAAAGTGGAATAAATGGATAATAGAATGTAACGGAATGACCCGTGACATAGAGATTTACAGAATTTTGGGGAGTAAGGTATCAATGGCTGAAAAAATGCAAATGAATTTAACTACTTGACCACTGGGCACTTAAACCCCCTCCCTAACCAGACCAATTTTCAGCTTTCAGTGCTCTCACAATTTGAATGACAATTACTCAGTCATGCAACACTGTACCCATATGAAATGTGTGTCCTTTTTTTCACACAAATAGAGCTTTCTTTTGGTGGTATTTAATCGCTGCTGTTTTTTTTTTTTTTTGCGCTATAAAAGAAAAAAGACTGAAAATTCTGTAAAAAAATATGTTTTTCTTCGTTTCTGTTATAAAATTTTGAAAATTAGTAATTTATCTTCATAAATTTGGTCCAAAATTTAAACTGCTACATATCATTGGTAAAAAATAACCCAAATCGGTGTATATTTTTTGGTCTTTGTGAAAGTTATAGAGTCCACAAGCTATGGTGCCAATCTCTGAAAATTGATCACACCTGATGTACTGAAGGCCTATCTCATTTCTTGAGACCCTAACAAGCCAGGAAAATACAAATACCCTCCAAATGACCCCTATTTGGAAAGTAGACTTTCCAAGATATTTAGTAAGAGGCATTGTGAGTTTTAGTTATAATTTTTTCCCACAATTCTTTGCAAAATCAAGATTTTTTTTAAAAAAAATCACCAAATTGTCATATTGGCAGGTTATTTCTCACACACAGCATATGCATACCACAAATTACACCCCAAAACACATTATGCTATTACTCCTGAGTATGATGATACCACATGTGTGAGACTTTTACACAGCGTGGCCACATAAAGAGGCCCAACAAGCAGGGAGCACCTTCAAGCTTTCTAGGAGCCTACTACTAGATTACACATCTAGTTTCCTGACTACCTCTTACACTTTTTTGAAGGCCCTGGAGCACCAGGACAATGGAAACACCCCAGAATTACCCAATTTTGGAAATAAAACACCCCAACGTATAATCTATGAGGCATAATGAGTCATTTGAACATGTCATTTTTTTCTAAAAGTTTTTTTGGAAAATGTGTAAAGAAAATTAAAATACATATTTTTTTACACAAAGTTGTCCATTCATACAATATTTCTAACACATAGCATGTACATACCAAGCATGACACACCAAAATAGATTCTCCTACTCCTGAGTACGGCGATGTGACGAGATCCTTCCTCGCCCAGGTCCTGCTCTCCCGACACTCCTCTGCTACCAGTGAGTCAGCTTGCAGATTGCAACGTCTGATGGTCCAGTCATCCAAGGTTCCGGGATCCGAATTACAGCTATGTGCCATTCGGACCCATTAAGAACAAACACCAGGCAGGCTGTATGTAAGTTCCAACAGGACTCTTTATTTTCAAGTACACAGCACACTTTTATACAGAATTTTGGAACATCCCACTCCCAACAACCGCTTTCCTATTGGTCAATTGTAAAGTATATCCAGTCTTCACTCAGGTCCCCCTTGACCATGCAAATGAGGACTTGAAATTGTCAACAGGGATTGGTCCAATAGCTTGGATAGAAAGACTTGTGTATTGAGACAGAAGCCCCAGGGGGTAATCAATGTACACAATAACCTGGTTCCAGCTAGACGGCCTGACTCCGACACCCGCTCTTAACCTGCAGAACACAATAAAAGGTATTTCGCAAGCTGGTTCCACTTAGCATTTCAAAAGCCTTGCATTGAATGTCCCTCTCCTGTGTAACATATGTCAAGTAGAAACACTTTAATATCTCAAGGTCCATGACATTACTTCCCCTGGGAACCAGTCCAACAGCCGCAGTGGGACCCAAACGGGTCAACTCGAGGATGTTGGAAAAGTAGTCTTAAAGTTCCAGGACTGTGCTGGGATGACCCATCTGCCTTCCTGTTTTGAGGTCCTGGCCCATAATCGGACGGCAAGAGGCTCACTTTCAGTCCTCTCCAAAAGCCCCTGTCCCGGCTAGGTCTGTCACACATCTCCCCCTTTGGCAGGAGACTAACACTGGGAGAGACCCCAATTTCGGTACCCACCCAGTACCCCAGATACCTTGTCCCAAAGAGAGCATTACTCACCCAGCCAATCTCTGCCTCTCTCAGAGAACACGCCTGCCGCTGGGGAGAGGCCTGGACTGGCCCTTCTCCCTGGAGTCCTTTCAGCCGCTGGAGAGAAGACAGGGTGGCTGGGCTCAGTTCATCATGCCATTGGGAATCTGGGCCAACTGGCCACCATTCCTGGGGTATACCAGTGGAGACTGCAGTCCCATCCACTGATGCTAGGTAAAAATCCCCCGGTGCTTGCAAAGCAAAGCCGACATCCTCCTGTCTCAGTGCCGCACCATTTTCTGGGGTTGTGTCTGTGGAGATCGGAGTCCCATCCACTACCACAGGAACCCCCTCTTCTGTTAGTTGAGAGCAGAGGCCCGGGGCACTCTGCTCTGTTGCCAGCTCTTCCGCTGGGTTGCTGTGAGTGGGGACCACAGTCCCATCCACCGATATCCTCTCAAGCTGTAGTTGTGTGCAGCAGCCAGTAGCATCCTGCCCTGCTGCCAGTGATTCAGCTGGGAGTAACAGCTTTACTACCTCAGCTTGTTGCTGGGGAGGGGGGCCAACCGCCCCGGCTCCCTGGAACTCCACAGTTGGTCCCAGTGCTGGGCAGAGATGGCTAGCATTCTGCCCTGTTGCCAGCACTTCTGCTGGGGGTGCATAATCCATAACATCCTCTGAACAGTCCATACATTCTGTAATCTGTGGCTGGGGAGTGATTGCCATCTTCTCACCCTGAGCCTCCGGAACTGCCACGGGGGTGGGGCAGAGGTCTTGATCCCTCTGTCCTGTGACCAGCGCTTCAGCTGGGGAAGTTCCTTGTAACTCCACAAATACTGCCCTTGGTGCTGGGCAGAGCACAGTGAAGTTTGGCCCTGATACCAGCTCTTCTGCTGGAGGCTCCCCAGGTTGTTCTTCCTCAGCAGAAAAGTCTATCAAATCCCCTGTCTCTACAACTCGTGTCTGGGGATAGAGGTTCACCATCTCCTGTCCATGGAACCCAGAAGATGCTATGGGTACTGAGCAGAGGTTAGCAGAGCTCGGCCGTGCGGTCAGCACTTCAGCTTTGGGAATGGCAAGCTCCCGATTTTCCACTGCTGATTCATCAGCCAGGATTTCATCACTGTCAGCTGATATTTCCTCATAGTCCCAGGTAAAGGGAACCTCACCCTGCTGCTGAGCGGAGTCTAGCAGCTGTTTGTAGGTGATTTCCAGTTCCCATTCTTGAGCGGCCAGGAATTCCAAATCTTCCTGTAACCAGTGCACTTCCGGGACATTCAGTCTTCGCTCTCTGTGCTCCATTATTTCCTCCCAACGCCACTCCCGATCGCTCCCAAAGTTGGGATCCCTGGACATCCTCCAATACAACAATCCCAGGCCATCATAGTCAAAGCCTTCCGTGGGGCTGTCATCCGCTGACCACGGGCACTCTTGGACTACATACCACCGGAGGGCTCTGTAGCTCTCGTCCAACCGCATCTCTTCCCGGATCAGCCTGCTTAACTCTGCTGTCCACTCCTGCTTTGGTTGTTCCCCCAATAACAGCATCCGTACTTCATACTGTGACCAGTACCTTACATGGATGGAGGGGAGAGCTTTTCCCTGGTGTCGCTGCTCGCGGGCTAGCGCTTCTTTCCAGAGTTCGCAGCGGATCGAATCAGACCATCCAAGCAGGACCTCCTCTGATACTGGTCCTCTGCGCTGTATCTGCTTCTCTCGCAACCTCCTTCTGAATTCCTCTTCAATGGTTACTGATATCTGTACCTCTCCTCTTCTTTCATTTGGTGCTGCTTCTTTAGGTGTTGTCACCGATCGCCGTATTTCTGCAATTCTCAGCTCCTGTTGCCGCTCTCGTTCTCTCTGTTGTCGCTCTCGTTCTCTCTCATCCTGCCGCTGGAGGTCTCTAATGGTATTCTGTATGGCGGTCTCTGATGGGTTCGCACCATATAATGCCAACCGCTGTTGAACTCGCTGCTGGAACAAGTCTTCAACTGACCGGGGTCCTGCATCACCATCCCTCTGATCCATCTCGGCTAGCGCAATGATCAGGGTGGCCTTGTTCTTCCCACCGGTCCCTCCACGGCTCTCAAGCAAGTCTTTTAGCATGGTTCTCCTCCAGGCTGCATAGCTGGTCATTCATGGTGGTGGTTTGGAGTTGTCCCAGTAACTGGAGAGCAAATCCCACCGCTGCCAACCAATGTGACGAGATCCTTCCTCGCCCAGGTCCTGCTCTCCCGACACTCCTCTGCTACCAGTGAGTCAGCTTGCAGATTGCAACGTCTGATGGTCCAGTCATCCAAGGTTCCGGGATCCGAATTACAGCTATGTGCCATTCGGACCCATTAAGAACAAACACCAGGCAGGCTGTATGTAAGTTCCAACAGGACTCTTTATTTTCAAGTACACAGCACACTTTTATACAGAATTTTGGAACATCCCACTCCCAACAACCGCTTTCCTATTGGTCAATTGTAAAGTATATCCAGTCTTCACTCAGGTCCCCCTTGACCATGCAAATGAGGACTTGAAATTGTCAACAGGGATTGGTCCAATAGCTTGGATAGAAAGACTTGTGTATTGAGACAGAAGCCCCAGGGGGTAATCAATGTACACAATAACCTGGTTCCAGCTAGACGGCCTGACTCCGACACCCGCTCTTAACCTGCAGAACACAATAAAAGGTATTTCGCAAGCTGGTTCCACTTAGCATTTCAAAAGCCTTGCATTGAATGTCCCTCTCCTGTGTAACATATGTCAAGTAGAAACACTTTAATATCTCAAGGTCCATGACAGGCGATACCACATGTGGGAGACTTTTCCACAGCCTGGCCACATATAGAGGCTGGGTATGGCAGGGTATGGCTGGGTACAGCTGAGTATCACTGAGCATTACCAAGTATGGCTGAATATCACTGAGTATGGCCGAGTATGGCTGGGTATTGCAGAGTATGGCTGGGTATTGCAGGGTATGGCTGGGTATTGCAAGGTATGGCTGGGTATTGCAGAGTACGGCTGATTATCATTGAGTATGGCTGGGTATTGCAGAGTATGGCTGAGTATGGCTGGGTATGGCTGAGTATCACCGAGTATGGCCGAGTATGGCTGGGTATTGGAGAGTATGGCTGGGTATTGCAGAGTATGGAAGAGTATGGCTGGGTATTGCAGAGTATTGCAGGGTATGGCTGGGTATTGCAGAGTATGGCTGGGTACTGCTGAGTTTGGCTGAGTATCACAAGCATCACCGAGTATGACTGGGTATCACCGAGTTTGGCTGGGTATGGCTGGGTATGAAAGGGTATGGCTGGGTATGGCAGTGTATGACAATGTATGACAGTGTATGGTATTGGCTGGGTATGGCTGGGTATGGCAGTGTAAAAACTAGGCGGCTGGCCGTGGAGCGAGATGGCTGCCTGATACCTCAGCTCCACTCATCCTTGGGGACAGAACGCAACCCACAGCACTCCCTTCCAAAAATTCTCCCCTATCTGCTATACCAGAGGGGAGACGATGCGAACGGCACCTAGACGGTATGTTAAGAAGGAAAAACACCAAGCTGCGCTGCCTCACTGACTATTTCCACAAACTGGCCATGCAGAGCTGTAAAGATGGCGTCACAGCGGTGCCCCGCACCCCCTCCCCAGATACCAGTAAGTGACAGGAACAAGCTGTCACACTAGAGGAGATGAACAGCTCAGCTTCCGACACTGACTTATTTCAACACTCACCCAAAGACCGAGGTAAGAGAGTTGCTTAATCTCCAGCCCTCTCCCCTAATAAGGTCCCATTGCTCAAAAAAACAGCACTCCAGCAGCCATTAGCCCTGAAGATAATCACTCTAACTCTCTGGCTACTTTACCTGCATCTGACAAGCCTGCATCTGAACATACCCTCAAACCCATGCTGCTCTCCTTGCAAAAAAAAAATGTGCAATGAACTACGGTCCTCTATCTTTTTGCTACACTCTAAAATCGACCATGTAGAAGACCGCACAGGTGATTTAGAGAAACAAATGACTGAACGCACTGTGGCCTACAATGAAATGGTGGATGCCCATGATCACCACACTGAAGAAATCCACCTCCTGCAAGCCAAAGTAGCAGACTTAGAAGACTGATCAAGAAGGAATAACATCAAAGGTGTGCCAGGGTCCTTTAAGCTTCCTGACTTGGTCCCCTACATTCAACAACTGTTCCTCACACTTATTCCTCAACTCAGCAAGGCTGACATAATGATTGACCAAAGATTTAGGATCAGGAGTTAATAGAATTGAACAAAGTTCAGATATCATACTAAATATATTTTTCCAACACCAAAATAATTTAGGATAATGTCATAACATGTGGATTAACGTGCCTGTATGTACACTAAAACAAGGGCAGTTAGGTGAAGGTTGGCAACTCCAAGAAAAGTGGGGGTATTATAGACTCTATGGAGTATAAAAAGCTTTTGAGTGGGGGAAAACAAAACTTTTGACTGGAGCTCCAATGCCACAATCCACTGATCCCCATCTAGATCTCCTATATCTTGACTCCATGGGCTTCATTCACAAAAAAGATAAAATACCACAGTGTTTAAAAAAAAATATTCAATCACTAAACAAACTCTACTAGAATACCCATGTGCTATTTTATGAAGTATGCAGAATTCTAGTAGTGAAAGGCTGGGGTAATTTACCGCTAGCGTTAGCAAGCATCCTTAACGTGGATGTAAACCCTCCTTGATAAGTTTTCCCAAATGTAATCATCAATGTACACATTGATCCTAACCTGCTCCGTTTGCTTGTAATCTGAAATGTTAGTTTTCATGCGCATATTCCCCCTCATTAACGGTGCACTCATTGTGTCAAAGCAGGAACAAAAATTGTTTCTGTACAGCCGCTCTCTGAACAAATTGTAGCCTTTATTAAAAGAAGGACAGCACTACAAATGACAGCAACATAAAATAAAACCCGACTACTGACGCGTTTCGCACTGAAACTAGCTATGACTAAGCACTAGTTTCAGTGCGAAACGCTTCAGGAATTGGGTTTTATTTTATGTTGCTGTGATTTGTAGTGCTGTCCTTCTTTTAATAAAGGCTACAATTTGTTCAGAGTGCGGCTGTCCAGAAATAATTTTTGTTACCGCTTTGCTAAGTGCATTGCCTGCACCTGAGTTGTCAGCAAAGGAGGATATTCATCTGGGTTCCCACCTGGAGCGGCTACTCCCTTTTCCCACACTCATTGTGTCGTCAGTCCATTCATAAAGCATTTACTCTCATATTTGGTGGCAAAACCTAATTGTACAGACCTTTTGGTTGATTATTTTTTACATTCTTGCTAAACTTTCTGATTCTTCCATTACACCAGACCCCTCTGTGGGTTTTTTGAGTAAGAAAACACAGGACATAAGTCATCAACAATTCAAAATGCTGCTCCAAGTCACTACTGCAGATAAACAGACGATATTGAGAGATTGGAAAACCCTTTCCCTTTGTGTTCTTGCAGTTCATAATAGGGTCACACAAGCTCAATGATCCATGCCAAAATTTAAGCTGTACTCTAATGCCGCATACACACGATTGGAATTTCCGACAAGAAAAGTTTGATGTGAGCCTTTGGTCGAAAATTCGGACCGTTTGTAGGCCCCATCTGACTTTTTCTGTCAGAATTTCCGACAGCAAAAATCTGAGATCTGGTTCTTAAATTTTCCAACAGGAAACGTTTTTGTCCGAAATTCCAATTGTCTGTATGCAATTCCGACGCACAAAAAAACATGCATGCTCTAAATCAAGCAGAAAAGTCGCACTGCCTATTGAACTTCCCTTTTCTCGGCTCGTCATACATGTTGTACGTCACCGCGTTCTTGTGTGATGTGTGTATGCAACACAAGTTTGAGCACAAATTCAGTCGGAAAAAATCCACAGAATTTCCAATCATGTGTACGCGACATTAGACAAAGTGGCCAAGTATGAGAAACTCTAGGACCCCTGGGTGACAACTTTCTTTCCTCCTAACTTGGATACTACACTGTTACTCCCTTAAAAACTGTATATGCACGACACCACCTCTTGGAAATTCCAGCCTCCCCCATGGGACACCTCTTACCCCTTCTTTCCCTCCCCTTGCCTTCCCTTGAGGGCCCCCTTCTTTTCTTTTCAAATTTTTTCCCAATCTTGGTTCTCCCCCTTCCTTCTACTTGTATCCCCCGCCTATGTTTCCTACTGTGAATTGCATGTCCCCGTCAGCTCCTCTGAAAAACCATAGTCCCCACATTTGGTTTTCTTAAAGTGGTTGTAAACCCCTATAATGAGGCTTACCTGTAGCTACCCTGCAATGTCATCGGCACATGCGCACTGAAGCAATGGAACTTACGTGCCGTTGCTTCAGTGAGTGTGCCGTTACCAGAGGCTCACGCATGCATGCTTTTGGCTTTCTGCTTCACTTTCTGTAATAAAGCTGTTTCAGCCTTGGATACCTGACCATTATTTCATGTTATACTTTGAGCCACTTTTCTATTTGACTGGTTGTAGACTCTTTGTATGCTGTTTGTCTCAAAAGTGACATGTATTTTCTGTACTCTTGATTCTTGTTATCAATAAACTATTTGAAAAAAAAAAAAATGAAGTGTTACAGCCAAAACAACCTAAAAAATATATTTTTTTTCAAAAATGAAATGAATCACAATTGTGGACTGCCACTTTATTTAGTCCAAGATACATGTAAAAGTTAAAAAATCAATTACACATTCAAAATATGCATTGCCAGAATATGGTACAGTTGCCTGACAGGTTGAAGACATCTCATAAAATGTAATTTAAAGGAGTGGTATTTTTCTCACACCAACCTTGAAGTCACATTAAAATAACTTTCTCCTTAAAGTGGAGTTCCACCACAATGCCAGCGGGGGGAGACGAGCGGGGCTTCATTCCTCCGCATCGCTGGACCCTGGGACAGGTAAGTGTCGGATTATTAAAAGTCAGCAGCTGCAGTATTTGTAGCTGCTGACTAGACATGTGCACAGCAAAAATTTTCGTTTATTTCTGTTTCGTTTCTGTTCGTTTATCGTGATTCGTAACGAGTCGTAATTTCGTAAGACGTTAGTTATCGTATTCGTACTCTTTAGTATTTTCGTAACACTCTTTTTTCCGTTTTCTGTTTTTTTCTGTTAGTTTATTTTTCGTTGAATCGAGATTCGTATTTTCGTTATATTTTGTATTCTGCCGCGTTCGTATTTTTAAAATGATTTTATTCGTTCCTTCGTTTTTACGTTAGTTTAATTTTCGTTGTTTTGTTATTCGTATTTATATTATATTTTCCATCATGCCGCATTCGTATTTTCGTAAAGAAATATATTTTCGTTGCTTTATGATCATTCGTATTTTCATGTCTAATTTCCTTTGATTGTAAAAACGTACTTTTGTAGATTTTATTGCATTCGTAATTCTGTTAGAATACATTTTACGTTTATTCGACACACTACTCGTCGTAATTTTGTAATTCGGATTTTACTGTGATTGACTTGACTGTCTTAGTTAGCACACACACCCTGTCTAGAATGAAGTCTGACGTAGAAGAAAACTAAAATATGTCAGATATTACAAATACAAATCTAGAAAGTAGATGCACTGCAGTCTAACACAGAAAAAGACACAATGAGCCAGGAGGTAATGAGAAAGAAGCTCATTGGGGGAAGGAACAAACCTCTTCAGAGGAAAGGGACAGCGCTCAGTGGCTATTGGTCAGAAATATTTCAGTACTAACGAAAGCTAATTTACATTATTTTGTATTTTCGTTGTTTTCATTTCAGTTTTCCGAAGATCCGTAATTTATTTTTCGTTAGTTTTGATTTTCGTTTTTTAGTCTTTGTTCGGCATTTCGTTTTCTTTTCGGTCTTCGAATATTAGTAAGTTTGCATTTTCGTTCATTTTGTTTTTCGTAATTATTTTTTTTTTTTGGGTTCGGTATTTTCGTTGTTTCTATGTTTTCGTTTCTTTCTTCTTTCGTATCTTCGTTGTTTTCCATATTCGTTATTTTGAAAATATCGTTATTCGTTATTAATTGCGCTAAACCATTCGTTCATTCGTATGTTAACGAATCAACTAAAATAACGAAAAATGACGGAAAACGTATTCGTAACTTAAAAAATTGCACATGCCTACTGCTGACTTTTAATATTTTTTTTAGGAGGAACACCCCTTATCCTCCTCACAGAATTCAAAGGGTTTGTTGCTAAGTTTGGATTTTTTTTGGACTTCATGCAGGTTTCACTGAACTCCAGTTAAAGATTTGCTCATCTTTGTCTGTAACAATAATGCCAAAATTCAGAGTTCAAAAAGTAAGAAGATGGCAGTAAAGACAGTTGTCTTTCACTGATAAGTTGCCAACTGCAGTGACCTTTTCTCAACTGTGGGTTCTATACAATTTTCATGGTAAAGGGGGTGGCAGATGTGTGAATAATACTGAACCTAGAGTGGAACGGTGCACCTCTATTAGTCTTTGAAGCTGTAAAGTTAATTTGTGTAAGCATCTGGTGGGTAGACCCCTGTGGTCCACAGGGAGCGACAATTGGTATAGATTTCCACTTCCATGTTAAATTTTTCATTCAAAATGATTTACAAATAGAGTTGAGCGAACCCGAACTGTAAAGTTTGGGTTCGGTACGGACTTTGGGTTTTTCCCGAACCCGGGCCCGAACCCGAATAATTGGAAAAAGTTTGGGTCCGGGTTCGGAGTTCGGGAAAAAAATGCGCGGAGGTCCCCACAAATTCAATAACCAGACCCTTCAGGTCTGGTGTGGATTTTAAGGGGAACTCCACCCCAAATTTTAAAAAAAATGGCGTGGAGTTCCCCCTTAAATCCACACCAGACCCCTTATCCGAGCACATTGACATGGCCGGCTGCAGAAAAGAGGGGGGGGGGGCAGAGTGTGCCCCCCCCTCTCCTGAACTGCACCAGTCCACATGCCCTCAACATTGGGAGGGTGCTTTGGGGTGCCCCCCAAAGCACCTTGTCCCCATGTTGATGGGGACAAGGGTCTCATCCCCACAACCCTTGCCCGGTGGTTGTGGGGGTATGCGGGCAGGAGGCTTATCAGAATCTGGAAGACCCCTTTAACAAAGGGGACCCCCAGATCCTGACCCCCCCTGTGTGAAATGGTAATGGGGTACACTGTACCCCTACCATTTCACAAAGGAAGTGTAAATTCTTGTAAAAAAAAAACACACACACCGTAGAATAAAGTCCTTTATTAATAAAAATAAAATAAAAAAACTCCAGCGGTGATAATCCACTCGTTCCTGGCTTCCTGCTCCAACATTGTCCTGATCCAGCGACGGGTGCGGGTGATCTCCAGCGATGAGAAGATCCATCCATCCAGAGAGCAGCATCGCCGACCTCCTCTCACCGCTGGACACAGCCCAGCGAATGACGCGCTGAAGCTGTGACATTACTTATATAGGGGAGGCAGGGCCACCGTCACGTGACCCCGCACCCTCTGACGTACCCTCTGCTACGTCAATGGGTAAGCCCAGTCTTCCCTCTTCCTGGGCTTCCCCAGTGACGTAGCAGAGGGTGCGTCAGAGGGTGCGGGGTCACGTGACGGGTGGCCCTGCCTCCCCTATACAGTATAAGTAATGTCACAGCTTCAGCACGTCATTCGCTGGGCTGTGTCCAGCGGTGAGAGGAGGTCGGTGATGCTGCTCTCTGGGAATGAGTGGATTATCGAGTGGATTATCACCGCTGGAGTTTTTTTCTTTTTTTTTTATTAATAAAGGACTTTATTCTACGGTGTGTGTGTGTGTGTTTTTTTTACAAGAATTTACACTTCCTTCGTGAAATGGTAGGGGTACAGTGTACCCCATTACCATTTCACACAGGGGGGTCAGGATCTGGGGGTCCCCTTTGTTAAAGGGGTCTTCCAGATTCTGATAAACCTCCTGCCCGCATACCCCCACAACCACCGGGCAAGGGTTGTGGGGATGAGACCCTTGTCCCCATCAACATGGGGACAAGGTGCTTAGGGGGGCACCCCAAAGCACCCTCCCAATGTTGAGGGCATGTGGCCTGGTGCGGTTCAGGAGAGGGGGGGCCGTACTCTGTCCCCCCCTATTTTCTGCGACCAGCCAGGTCAACGTGCTCGGATAAGGGGTCTGGTGTGGATTTTAGGGGGAACTCCACGCCATTTTTTTTTTTAAATTTGGGGTGGAGTTCCCCTTAAAATCCACACCAGACCTTAAGGGTCTGGTTATGGATATTTGGGGGGAACCGCACGTAATTTTTTTTTAAATTGATGGCGGGGTTCCCCTTAATATCCATACCAGACCTAAAGGGTCTGGTTATTGAATTTGCGGGACCTCCGCGCATTTTTTTTCTAAAAGTCCGTGTCCCATTGACTACAATGAGGTTCGGAGTTCGGGTTCGGGTTCGGGTTCCCGAACCCGAACTTTTTTTTTAAAGTTCGGGTTCGGACCCGAACCCGAACATCCAGGTGTCCGCTCAACTCTATTTACAAACAGTTTGAACAGAGTACAGACATTATACACTGTTAAAACATAACTTCACCCAATAGGGGAAATTCTATTTGTTTGCATCCTTACCCCCTCCTCTTTAACAATTGGTTATTTTTTTTTGGAGGGAGGAGCCTGTACCTGGGTTTTACAGGACCCACTCCCACTTCTGTCTGGATTGCAGCGTGGTGATATGAGTGGAAGTTCACCCATCCTCCTTCCCCTGCAGCCTTCTGTGACACAACAGAGGTCCCAGAAAACTCGCACATGAGCAATAGGGAGCCGACTGTGAGGCCCCAAGGCTTCACTGCTGGACTCCCTAAGGCCCCTTTCAGGGGCCTCTCCATCCTCTGCATGGTGGGACACTCTTTAGGAGGAGATATGTTGCAGAGCACCAACCACCACATCCACTGGGGGACCCTTACTGTAGCTCCAGCCACCACAGTGTCCCTCTTAAATCAAACGCTGGACGAGATGCTGATGTCCCCCTAAGCTGCAGCATCCCCTGGGCAGACTGTGACATACCAGGCCAGGGAGCCTCACACCCCCCAGGACATCTCCCTCATGTTTGCCAGATTTGCTGAAATGTTAGATAGGGGGTTAGCACAGACTGCATCCAGAATCACTACTGACATTAAAATGGATCTCCAGATGTTGGGCTCTTGCATCCACATAGTGGATTCTACAACCACCAGGGTCAATAAAAATACTGATCGTATCCAAGATTTACATGACCAGTGTGAGGGGTTAGCTCGGTAGCGGGGTGTGTGACCCCTTGGATGGGTTCACCACACACTGAACTTATACAGAGGCGATTCAGTTCGCATGTGCCGCGCTATATAAGTTTTTCATTCATTCATTCATTCATACAGACTGGCAATCAAAAACGGTTGAAAACAAAGTTTCTGGTTTATTTTTCCATCTTGCTGGAAAACAATTGCAAGTATCCAAAACAGCATAAACAAAATCAAAACATAAAATAAACTCTAGCCACTCTGGGCGTCTACCTTCCACACAGGAACCTATCTATGAAGTCTAACACAGCCTACCGCTGGATAGGCAGTGCTGCTCATACAGCACAAACAATACTCTTTTGATTTTGTTATCACACAGAAAAATAATGGTATCTTCACCTCATCAGACACTGCTCTCCTACTCACACAGCCTTAGGAGTGACGCAGCAACCAAGTGGTAACCCTATGGCTACTTATAAAGGCCTTGATTGCTTTATTCTGAACAGCTGAAGTTTTCTAACGGCCTCTAGCCTTCCTCTGTCTATGTTTGAAGCCGACGCCCGATAATAATCTGTGTATCGTCTAAACAAGGCAGAAATGTATGTCCCCGCAGTGACAACACCCACAGATTTACCTGACTTCCTGTCACATACCCCCCCTCTTGTTTCAACCCTAGGGTTGGGACACAGGTTGCCAGGCAGGCATGCACTCGGGACAACCCATCTGCATTCCCTATTTTAGCACCGGGGCGATGCGTCACCACAAAACTAAATTCTTGGAGGGCCAGGAACCACCTATTTATCCTCCTATTGGTCTCTTTGTTCTGTGCCATCCACTTCAATGGGGCATGATCCGTCACCAGCTCAAACTGTCTACCAACGAGGTAGTACCGGAGAGAATCCAAAGCCCATTTCACCGCCAAACATTCTTTCTCAATGGTGGCATAATTCTCTTCATGGGCCTTCAACTTTCGGCTGAGGTACATAACAGGGTGTTCCTCCCCCTTGATAACCTGAGACAGTACAGCTCCTAAACCCACATTTGACGCATCTGTCTGAACCACAAAGTCCCGTGAGAAATCGGGCAAATTTAAAACTGGCTGACTACATAAGGCCTGTTTTAAAGCCTGAAAAGCCGTTTCTGCTTCGGGAGTCCATTTGGTCATTATAGACTCCTTCCCCTTGGTCAAATTGGTCAGGGGAACAGCCTGTGAGGCAAAATGGGGGATAAAGCGGCGATAGTAGCCCGCAATCCCCAAAAATGCACGAACCTGTTTCTTGTTGGTGGGACGTGGCCAATCCTGAATAGCCTCAACTTTGTTTATTTGGGGCTTAATTAGACCTCTGCCAATAGTATACCCCAGATACTTCGCCTCTTCTAGCCCAAGGGTACATTTTTTTGGATTAGCTGTAAACCCGGCTTTCCAGATGGAATCCAACACAGCCTGAACTTTTGGCAAGTGTGATTCCCAATCCTCACTGTGAATGACAACGTCATCGAGGTATGCAGCAGCATAGGCTCGATGAGGCCGAAGGGTCTTATCCATGACGCATTGGAATGTGGCGGGAGCATTTTGTAACCCAAAAGGCATTCTCCGATATTGTAAAGATCCGTCTGGAGTTACAAATGCTGTTTTTTCCCTGGCCGACTTCGAGAGAGGAATTTGCCAATAACCCTTAGTAAGGTCTAACGTTGTCATGTACCGAGCAGTGCCTAGGTGATTAATCAGTTCATCTATGCGGGGCCTGGGATAGGTGTCAAATTTAGTGATTTGATTAAGGCGGCGAAAGTCATTACAAAACCGCCAACTTCCATCGGGTTTGGGCACTAAGACAATGGGACTTGACCAATCACTATTTGACTCTTCTATCACCCCCCAGCTCAAGCATTTGTTTTACTTCCTGGCGAATTGCCTCTCGCCGGGCTTCAGGAATTCTATAGGGCTTCAACTTGACCTTATCCCCTGGTGTGGTGATAATGTCATGTTCAACTCCGGAGACCCAACCTGGCAGGTCTGAAAACTTCTCCTTATTACGGAGCACAAATTCTTTAACCTCCTGTTTCTGCGTTTTGGATAGAGTCTCCGCTATCCCAACTTCAGGGACAGTCCGGACAAATGGAGCAGAAACTCGGGCAGTCTCAGCGACCAAGGACTCTCTATCCTTCCAGGGTTTCAGCAAGTTCACGTGATAGAGCTGCTCAGGTTTTCGTCTTCCCGGTTGGCTAATTTTATAATTCACCACTCCCACTTTTTCCAACACTTCATATGGACCCTGCCATTTGGCTAGGAATTTACTTTCGACCGTGGGGACCAACACCAACACCCTATCACCAGGTGCAAAGGAACGGACCTGGGCCCCACGATTGTAAATCCTTTGTTGAGCCAATTGGGCTTGGGCTATATGTTCCTTCACAATCGGCATTACTTGGGCAATTCTGTCTTGCATTTGGGCCACATGCTCAATCACACTTCGATGGGGTGAACTCTCACTCTCCCATGTTTCCCTGGCAATGTCCAGTAGGCCCCGAGGGTGCCTCCCATACAGTGGCTCAAACAGAGAGAACCCTGTGGACGATTGGGGAACCTCTCTTATTGCAAACATTAGATAAGGGAGCAGATAATCCCAATTCTTTCCGTCTTTATCCACCACCCTCCTCAACATTTGTTTTAAGGTTTTATTAAACCTCTCCACTAACCCGTCTGTCTGAGGGTGATATACGGATGTACGTAGTTGGGTCACTTTCAGGAGTTTACAAAGTTCTTTGGTCCCCCTAGACATAAACGGGGCGCCCTGGTCAGTTAGGACTTCCTTAGGGAGACCCACACGGCTGAAAACCTGAAATAATTCTTTGGCAATTGTTTTAGCAGAGGTGTTTCGGAGAGGAATCACTTCTGGGTACCGGGTGGCATAGTCCATTATTACCAAGATGTGCTGGTGCCCTCTAGTGGACTTCAACAAGGGGCCAACCAGGTCCATGGCGATCCTCTCAAAAGGGACCTCGATAATGGGCAGGGGTACCAACGGACTGCAGAAATGTGGCATGGGTGCAGTAATCTGACACACTGGACAGGAAGAGCAGTACAATTCCACTTCTTTAGTGATCCCAGGCCAATAAAACCTCTGGGTGATCCTCTCCCGGGTTTTTTCCACTCCCAAATGTCCCCCAAGAATATGCCCATGGGCCAGTTCCAAAACCATCTTGCGGTATGGTTTAGGCACTACCAGTTGCTCAATGGTGTCCTCTATCCTCTGTGACACTCTATACAACAGGTCCCTTTCAATAATAAAGTAAGGGAGGGCAACCCTCTCATCAGGATTAACTAACTCCCCATCTACCTTCACTGCATTCTCTCGGGCTCTTAGCAATGTGGGGTCCCTTAATTGCTCAGTGACAACGTTTTCTCTGTGCACCTCGAGGTCATCAAACCCTATCGGCCGCTGTTCCTCTTCTGAGGTAGCAGGCTCCTCCCTAGGGACTGGTGTTTCCCCTGCTAATACTGAGAATGGAAACTCAGGAGAATCCTTACAGTTAGAGGTTTCTGGAATAGATGGTTCAGACTCAGAAGAACCACCTACTGAGGAATCTGGGCAGTCCCAGAGTTCCCAGAATTTTGGGAAATCCCTTCCCACAATGGCGTCATGTGGCAGTTTGGGAACTAAACCTACCTGGTGACACAAGTTACCGAGGGAGGTTTCAAAGGAAACGGTAGTCACCGGATATTCTCGAGTGTCCCCATGTACACAAACTACAGCCATTTTCCTCGGATGTAAGGTTTTTCCTACCACTAGGTCACTTTTCACTAAGGTGACCAGGCTACCTGAATCCAACAATACCACAACATTTTTACCATCTAAGCACATTCTATATAACGGTTTCTTATTTTCCTTTACTGCAGTGCATGTGGTTGCAAAAAGGGACTGTCGTCTCTCTGTAAGAAAGTCACATTGCATGGGTTCATCACCCGCTGGGCAAACGGCTGCTACATGTCCCTCTTCATGGCAACGGTAACAGATCATCCTTCTGGTCCTCTCCTGTGGGATGGGTCTTCCAGGCCGCTCTCGCCAAACATTAGCAGTAGTCCAGATAGTTCCTCTAGTTGCTCCTTGGTACCTCTCTCCACCCCCATCCCTTGATGCAGTCTTACCTATAGGTGGGGACGGTCTGGTCTTGGGGTGAAAAGTCTGTGCGTCTCGGGTGGAAGAGGACAAACTCTCCGTTGTTCGGTACCTTTCGACCAGGTCTACAAGTTTGTCTGCAGTATCCGGACCACCATGGCTCACCCATTTCTGCAGGGTGTTAGGAAGAGACCTAAGAAATTTGTCCATGACTACTCGCTCCAAGATTTTTGGTCCGGACAGAGTTTCTGGCTGCAGCCATTTCCTAGCCAAATGGATAAGATCATACATCTGTGACCGAGGTGGCTTCCTCTGCTGATAACTCCAATTGTGGACCCGCTGAGCACGGACATCCAGGGTTACACCAAAACGGGCCAATATTTCCTCTTTTAATCGATCATAGTTCTTTGCGTCTGCAAGTTCCAAATCGAAATATGCCTTTTGGGCTTCTCCAGATAATAGGGGAGCCACTAGTCCAGCCCACCGGTCTTTAGGCCAATTCTCTCTTTCCGCTGCTCTCTCAAACGTGGTCAGAAACATCTCAGGGTCCTCATCTGCAGTCATCTTTGGCAATAAGTGTCGCACCTGAAAAGTCGGTATGTTACTGGCCTGACTCCCAGCCTCGGTCTGCTGTCTCTGAAGCTTTGTCACGATGGCCTCCATTTGCTGCTGGTGTCTCTGTTCCAAGCCTGCAATGCTCTCTTGGTGAGCTGCAAGGCTCTCTTGGTGAGCCTGTTGTTGAGCTGCGTAGGCCTGTTGTTGAGCTGCAATGCTCCGCTGCAAAGCTGCATTCGTCTGTTGTTGACTTGCATTTGCCAAAGCCAGCTGTTTCAGTATCTCCTCCATTTTGAGTTCAATTTAGTTGCCCGCGGCACTCCACCATATGTGAGGGGTTAGCTCGGTAGCGGGGTGTGTGACCCCTTGGATGGGTTCACCACACACTGAACTTATACAGACTGGCAATCAAAAACGATTGAAAACAAAGTTTCTGGTTTATTTTTCCATCTTGCTGGAAAACAATTGCAAGTATCCAAAACAGCATAAACAAAATCAAAACATAAAATAAACTCTAGCCACTCTGGGCGTCTACCTTCCACACAGGAACCTATCTATGAAGTCTAACACAGCCTACCGCTGGATAGACAGTGCTGCTCATACAGCACAAACAATAGTCTTTTGATTTTGTTAACACACAGAAAAATAATGGTCTCCTCACCTCATCAGACACTGCTCTCCTACTCACACAGCCTTAGGAGTGACGCAGCAACCAAGTGGTAACCCTCTGGCTACTTATAAAGGCCTTGATTGCTTTATTCTGAACAGCTGAAGTTTTCTAACGGCCTCTAGCCTTCCTCTGTCTATGTTTGTAGCCGACGCCCGATAATAATCTGTGTATCGTCTAAACAAGGCAGAAATGTATGTCCCCGCAGTGACAACACCCACAGATTTACCTGACTTCCTGTCACACCAGCTAGACACTGCCATGGCTAAAATTGATGACCTTGAAAATAGGTCCAGAAGGCTGTGTACTTTCTCATTAAATCCCTCATTCCTGATATTAGAGCACACAAAATGGAGCTTGATCAGCCCAAGCTCTAGGACCCCCCATCCTAATGGTCTACCTCGAGATATTGTGGTCAAACCGCATTACTATAATATCAAAGAAAAAGTTATGCGGAAAGCTTGTGCAACCCCGCAAATACAAATTATGGGTTACCGAGTTCAAATTTACGCAAACATTTCTCCATACACGATCCAGAAATGGTGGGCGCTTAAACCTATACTGACGGTACTAATGCAGGAAAACATCAAGTACTAGTGGATGTTTCCCATCAATTTGACGTTTGAGTACCATAACAAGCCTTTCCGATTTTCCTTGTTCCAGGAAGATAAACATTTGCTACAGACACTGGGCCTTATTTCCACAGATCCACCCTCTCCAATGCAAACCTCATCTTCAAGTCTATCCAAACGCACACCCCCTTATAGCCCACTCACGTCCTTATAATCAAAGCCTAAAAGCAAGAAGGCCAAAGAAGGACTACCTCCCTGATCTACTGGTTTGCACCTTCTCTTTTCTACATTCCCTTCACAGGGACTGGGTACACTTGGCCATTTTTAACCCTCCTACAGGCACCCTACTATCTGGGTTATGGACGCATTCAAGATTTCCCTGGACTTTCTGGACGCTACCTTAACCTAATCTCCATGGTTTTAGCGGTGACATTGCACCTCCTCCTGTACTCGGAGTCACAGATTTTTCTTTGCCCTCCTAGTCAGGACCTTCCCCACTGGTTGGGGAACACTGACAATTTTCTACATTTTTTTTCTTTTCTTTTTTGTATTTCCCCCAGGACTGGAAAGTTATATTCCTCATCCACCCTGGGGATTATCTCCCTTTGCTTCTTTTTTTGCTTTCTTTTCTATTCACTTTTACTTGTACTAATCATTTTATTCTTTTAGTGACATGTGTGAACTTGCGTTCCCACTGGATCCTGGAGGCTGCTATCCTTGACAATGCTGTCCATCTGAACTCCGGGCATCACGTTGAGTTGAAGGTAGGTGACTGGGAATCACTAGCAATGACCTCTGTACTGCTCTATGGCTGACCACACCACACCCCGCCCCTCCCTGCGCATTGCTTCACATAATGTTCAGGGGCTAAATTCACCCGTTAAATGCCAGAAAATGTTCCAGTCCTACCATGACCATAAACTAGACGTATTGTTCCTCCAGGAGACGCACTTTCCCAAATCATATTCTGCCTCCCTTATACAGTACATGCTAAATTTCCCAAATTTTACCTGGCAAATTCTGACAACAAATCTAAATGAGTGGGCATATTTTTTCCCCGCAATACCCAGTTCTCTCTTCTCTCAGAGTTTAAAGATCCAGAGGGCAGGTACTTGCTTGTGAAAGGTCTCATCGATGAACAGCTCTATTCATTTATTTCCTATTATGTTCCAAATAGGGGGCACTTTTTAAAAACCTCTTTCACACCTTGAACCCACTTACTGAGGGTTTGATTGTGTATGAAGGAGACTCTAACACTGCCTTTGATGCAGGACTGGACAAATCCCACTCACCAGGCAGGGACTGTGTCCATCCCACCAGGCAGAGACTCAATATAGCAAGACAGATTTTTCACCAGAGGATGGTGGATGTGTGGGGAGAGGTGAATCCACAAGACTACACACACTTTTCCAATCCACACAATACCTATGCAAGAATCGATCATTTCTTTCTGCTGTCTACCCATATCTCACTGGTGAATAGGTCTGTCATAAAAGACTCTGCCTGGTCGGACCACTCCATGCTCATCCTCACCATGAACAGACCATCGGGACACCATAAAGGGTATTGTTGGAGACTTAAGCCCAGATTCACGTAGAGCGGCGCATATTTAGTTTGGCGTAACGCATGTCAGTTACGTTACGGCGGCTGAATTTTGTGACATAAGTGCCGTATCCACAGAGTATTTGCGCCCAAATTTGCGCCAGCGTAACGTAAATACCGAGGCGTAAGGCGGGGTAATTGCAAGTGGGAAGGAAGTGGGCATGCTCCATTGAAACGGCCGGCCCTTCATGCAAATGAAGGGCCGGCCGTACTGCGCATGCGCGCATGAATATGCACCTCACTGGGCATGCTCAGAACTGGGCCCGGCGCAATCAGTGAGATAGGAAATAGGCCAAGCATACTTAGTGAGATACGCCCTGTGCTTAAATAGCCCCAGACAAATGCCCTTCCATTGCAAAAGTACATCCATGTGTTCCCCTTCCTAAAGCAAGGTGCTTTTGTTCTGTTGTTTGTTGGTGTTTGTTGGTTAGTGTAGTGTGTTAGATTAAAGATTTATTGTAGTAGGAGGTTGTAGTAGCTGTGTGTTTTTTCTGAGTGTTTTTTGTGTCTGTTTTTTGTGTGTGTTTTTTTGATTTTGTATTAGCTGTCTGCTTGTGTTGTTTGATTTTGGTGTCTGGTTTTTGCTGTCTGATTTTTGTGTTTGCTTGTTCTGTGTTTTTTTTGTCTGTTTGTTCTGTGTGTTTTTGTGTTTGTTTGTTCTGTGTGTTTTTGTGTTTGTTTGTTCTGTTTGATTTTTGTGTCTGTTTGGTGCTGAGTGCTGTGTGGTGAGATGGCACCAAAGAGAAGAAAGCTGAACTTCTCGGTGCGTGAGAAGCACATACTTGCAAGGGCCATCACCCGATTTGGGCGATATTTGCATGGCCCTGAGAGCCGGGACATCCCCCCGGCCAGGAAGAGGGCGATCATCCAGCAGATTACGGATGAGATCAATGCGGAGGGGGGGAGACGAGGACCCCCAGTGGGATCTCTAAGAAGATCAATGACCTGAGGAGCCTGGTCCGTGAGAATCTGGCCAAGGTAACTGCCCTTGCTAGGGGCACTGGAGGAGGACCACCCTGCACCGTAAGGTGGACAGAGGAGGAGCGTGTGCTGGCCCAGTGCTTCCACAGCCAGCAAGTGGTGGGCCTGCCTGGCTTTGACTCCAAAGGAGGACGTGAGGACAGGTACGTTTTTTTTCTATCTGGCAAATAGCATGTGTGGGCGGAAGGTAATATGTGCCAAGTGTGTGGATCCTCCAACCTGTGTATGTTTTGTGTCATCCACAGATGGCCAGGAGGTTGCTGGGCCATCAGGCCAGTCTGCACCAACCCCCGGACAACAGGCTGCTGAAGAGCCCCAAGAAAGCCAGGAGTCCCCAGGGCAGGGGAGTGGACACAACTCACCTCATGAGGAGGTTGAGGGGGAGGAGGATGACGGGGGGAGGTTGTGGATGATCGGATGGACCTTGCCAGGGAAATTCTGCTGTGTTTGCTCCCTTGTGCCTTGTGGCTCCCCCTGTGGCTCCCCCTGTGGCTGCCCCTGTGGCTGCCAGCAGTCAGGCCTCCATCAGGGGTAGCCCCTCCCACTCCTCCCCCAACATGGCTCCCCCCCAGGGGGCTCCCCTCCTCCCAGGCCACAAGCCTCATCTGGAGGCAGTCAGGCCTCCATCAGGGGTAGCCCCTCCCACTCCTCCCAGGCCACAAGAATCATCTGCAGGCAGGAAGGCCACCCAGAAGACCAGGGGGGTGGCCGAGTTCCTGCCTGCAAATCTGCAGAGGGACCAGGCCCGTCAGACCCAACATCTGGGTCAGGTCACCCGGACTTTGGCCCAAGATCTAGGACAGCCTGGTCTCCATTAAGGAGTCGCTCAGTGATGTCAGCACAAACTCATTGGCGGTAATAACGTGCTTTTGCGACCTGCAGTCCGCCACAGCAGGCGTGTCCCTGGAGGTGAGTGCCCTGACCCAGGCTGTCAACGCCAATACCCAGGCTGTCCAGGCCAATACGTCAGCCCTCACTGTGGGCCTGAACAGGATAGCCGTGGCCTTGGAGGGCAGTCCAGCAGATGGGAAGAGCCCAGGGGAGGCTCCTCCTTCCCCTGCTTCCCCCCCATGAGTCTCCCCTGAGGGGCCGTGGCCGTGGCCATGGCCGGCCCAGGCGTAGCTCACGCCGTCGTTAGGGATGTGCTTTTGAGGTTTTTTTTACTGTGATTATGATTTGTTCTCTTTATGGTGAATGATGTGTGAATGTGGGGGTGACATTCCTGTTGAAAAAGGGTGTCACCCTCATTTTTAGTGGAGTAGGGATCCCCAGGACCAGGGAGAAGTGATCCCAGGTCCATGTGAATGGTGTATGAATGCACAGTGACATAATTGGAGCCTTGGCATGGGGTTACTGCTCCCTAATACCATGTGGTTTACTTGGGTCTAATCCAAATCGATGAGGATGTGGGGTGTGTGTGCTAGGGACCACAGTGGTGTGCATGCATGCATTCTCATTGTGCCATGTTTAATGTGTGTGTTTACTGTGCAAAGATGCCTTCTGCGAGGCGTCTCCTGACTGCTCTTCCCTCAGAAGAGGGGGTACCCTGGGTTAGGGGGGGGAATGTCTGGTTTGGGGGTCAGGTCATCACATATGTAAATCTCCAGGCCCCTTCTCACGGCGAAGTTGTGCAGCATGTAACATGCACCGATGATCTGGCACACAAAGTTTGGGGAATACAACAGGGTACCCCCAGACTTATCCAGGCATCGGAAACGGGACTTCAGGAGGCCAAAGGTGCGTTCCACCACTGCACGGGTACGTATGTGTGCAGCATTGTAGTTTTCCTCTCCTGGGGTTTGGGGGTTCCGGAATGGAGTCATGAGATGGGGTCCAAGTGCATATGCAGAGTCACCTGGAAGGGAAAAGACAGGAGGATGTTAGTCATGCATGTGCCCCTCATGATGTCTGCATCATGGGGGGGGACAGTCATACCTGACACCCATGTCACTCACCAAGCAGCCAGCTGTCCCCGTACACGTTCTGTTCAAATTGTCTTGGGATGTCGCTTTGACGGAATATGAAGCTGTCATGGCTGGACCGGGGGTGTTTGGCACGGACGTGCCATATGAGGTATTGGGCATCGGCTATCACCTGTACATTGATTGAATGCCAATGCTTCTGATTGCGGTACATGTGCTCTGTCTCATGGGGGGGCTGTAGTGCCACATGTGTGCAATCAATGGCCCCCATGGTGCGTGGGAATCTGGCAATTTTGTAGAAATCTGTCATTGTCTTCATCCGCAGGTCCTCCTGGGTGGGTTTGATGATTTGGTTGGCCATGCGTCTCAGGATTGCAGGGATAACCTGGTGCACACATCTGCTCATAGAGGATTGTGACATCCCAGCCACTGCTCCACTTGTGCGCTGAAAAGAGCCAGTGGCAAGGAAATGCAGTGTTGCCAGGACCTTGATCAGTGGCTCCACTGCATGTGAGCGGTGTGTTGGGCTGGTGATGTCATCCTGCAGGGTTCTGGTTAATTCCATGATGGCTTCACGGTTGAATCTGAAGTTGCGATACACCTCAGAATCACACATGCCAAAGACATCTAGGCGTCTGCGGAATATCCTCTCCTGTGCCCTCCTCCTCCGTTCCCTCCTCCTTCTGCGTTCCTCTAAAGTCACTAGTATAGTTATGAGCATGGATGTCCCTGGCATGTTGGCAGACAGATTGTTGTCCGGCAAGTGTGTGTACTCAGCTCTTCCTTAATGGTGTTGCTTTAGCTGACATTTACACGGCTGGTGCAAAATTAAGGCACCTTTTATAAGGTGTAACTTTACACCGGGAAACTAGCAGATGTGAACACGGCGTAGCCTACGCCGCACAAACTTAATTTTGTGGATCGCCGTATCTCCCTCATTTGCATCTTTGCCTATCAAAACAATGGTGTGTCTAGCGTATTTTGCGATCCAAGATGCGCCGGTGTAATCGTTTTACGTCAGAGTGAAAAAACTGGTTTTCAGGCGTATCTCGTTTTGAGGATATGGCGCAAAGATACGCGCGGCACATTTTTCAATTACGCTGTGCATCTCTAGATACGTCGGCGTAAGTGCTTTGTGAACCTGGCCCTTAATGCCTCGATTCTTAGTAATCCCACACACGCTCTTGAAATTGAAAAGGGACTGCAGGAATACTTTTTATTAAATTATGTCAACAATATCTCCCCCACCACACTATGGGCAACACACACGAAGGCCTTTTTTAGGGGTAAAATTATTCAAATAGCCTCTAGGATTCGTAGAGCTCGTAAAGCAGAAGTTGACCGGTTAGAAAAAAAAATTCAGCGCTTAAGTAAACTTCACAAAGGTGACCCCTGTCCAGCCTCGGCGAAAAGACTTGATAAGGCACGTATCGCCCTGAATCTCTCCCTCACCGCCATAGCTGAAAAATGTCTACACTGGGAGGGAGGCCGGTTTTATCACCAGAAGGATAAGACGGGCACCCTCCTAGCCAATAGGCTGACCGCTAAAATCAAATATCACACGTTACCCAAAATTTTACTTTGCGATGGTACCCTCTCACAAAACCCTCAAAATATTCTGGAAGTCTTCCACACCTTTTAAAGCTCCCTGTATAGTAGTGAAAGAAAGGTCTCTTCCCGTACCTTTTGGGATTCATTCCTCAATTTGCTAAACATACCTAAGGTCACAGACCAACTGTCCAATTCACCAACGGTGAATTGGAATCCCCGATCTTAGCTGAGGAAGTGACTCAAGTCATTAAGAACCTCCGAAGTAACTCAGCCCCTGGCCCTGATGGCTTCTCCATTCCATACTACAAACATTTTTCCGCCACCCTAACTCCTTATCTAGCTAGATTCTACAACCAACTATGAGCAGGAACTCCGCTTGATAAGGCCTTAAACTCCTACTTCATCACAGTTATTCCCAAACCTGGCAAGGACACTAGTTGTCCTACAAACTACCGCCCTATATCATTAATCAATAATGACCTAAACATTTTGACGAAAATTTTAGCAGACATAATTTCTAATTTTATCAGTCTTTACATACATAAGGACCAGGTCAGTTTCATACCTGGGAGTCAGGGCCCTGACCAGATCAGGAGGGCAATTGACACTGTCTCTCTTCTTTAGTCATGATTAGGGATGAGCCGAACACCCCCCTGTTCGGTTCGCACCAGAACTTGCGAACACACCAAATCTTCGTGTGAACTTTAGAACCCTATTAAAGTCTATGGGACTCGAACATTTGAAATCTAAAGTGCTATTTTTAAAGGCTAATTTGCAATTTATTGTCCTAAAAAGTGTTTGGGGACCTGGGTCCTGTCAATGCAAAAAAAAGTTTTAAAAACGTCCGTTTTTTCAGGAGCAGTGAATTTAATAATGCTAAAAGTGAAACAATAAAAGTGAAATATTACTTTAAATTTCGTACCTAGGGGGGTGTAAAGTTAGCATGTGAAATAGCGCATGTTTCCCGTACATAGAACTGTCCCAGCACAAAGTGTCATTTCTGAAAGGAAAAAAAGTCTTTTAAAACCAGCTTTGCGGCTATAATGAATTGTCGGCTCTGGCAATTCAGAGCGAATTCATTCATTAAAAAAAAAAAAAAATAGTGTGGGTGTCCCCCCAAATTCCATTACCAGGCCCTTCAGGTCTGGAATGGATATTAAGGGGAACCCCGCTGTCAATTTAAAAAAAAAATGACGTGGGGTTCCCCCCAAATATCCATTCCAGACCCTTCAGGTCTGGTGTGGATTTTAAGGGGAAATCCACCCCAAATTAAAAAAAAAATGGCGTGCAGTTCCCCCAAAAATCCACACCAGACCCCTTATCCGAGCACGTTAACCTGGCCGGCCGCAGAAAAGAGGGGGTGACAGAGTGTGCCCCCCCTCTCCTGAACCGTACCAGGCCACATGCCCTCAACATGGGGAGGATGTCCCCATGTTGATGGGGACAAGGGCCTCATCCCCACAACCCTTTCCTGGTGGTTGTGGGGGTCTGCGAGCGGGGGGCTTATCAGAATCTGGAAGACTCCTTTAACAAAGGGGACCCCCAGATCCTGGCCCCCCTATGTGAATTGGTAATGGGGTACATTGTACCCCTACCATTTCACGAAGCAAGTGTAAATAGTTAAAAAAACACACACCGTAGAAAAAAGTCCTTTATTAAAAAAAAAAAAAAAAATCCAGCGGTGACACTCATTCCCGGCTTCCTGCTCCAACGTTGCCTGTATCCAGCGACGGGTGCGGATGATCTCCGGTCCAGCGATGAGAAGATCCATCTATCCAGAGTGCAGCATCGCCGATCTCCTCTCACCGCTGGACACTGCCCAGCGAATGAGCGGCTGAAGCTGTGACATTTCCTATATAGGGGAGGCAGGCCACCCGTCACGTGACCCCGCACCCTCTGACGCACCCTCTGCTATGTCACTGGATAAGCCCAGTCTTCCCCCTTGCTGGGCTTCCCCAGTGACGTAGCAGAGGATGCATCAGATGGTGCGGGGTCACGTGACGGGTGGCCCCGCCTCCCCTATATAAGAAATGTCACAGTTAAAGGGGTCTTCCAGATTCTGATAAACCCCCCACCCGCAGACCCCCACAACCACCGGGCAAGGGTTGTGGGGATGAGGCCCTTGTCCCCATCAACATGGGGACATCCTCCCCATATTGAGGGCATGTGGCCTGGTACGGTTCAGGAGAAGGGGGGCGCACTCTGTCCCCCCTCTTTCCTGCGGCCGGCCAGGTTAACGTGCTCGGATAAGGGGTCTGGTCTGAATTTTTGGGGGAACTCCACGCCATTTTTTTTTATTTGGGCTGGAGTTCCCCTTAAAATCCACACCAGACCTGAAGGGTCTGGAATGGATATTTGGAGGGAACCCCACGTCATTTTTTTTAAATTGACGGTGGGGTTTCCCTTAATATCCATTCCAGACCTGAAGGGCCTGGTAATGGAATTTGGGGGACCACCAAGCTATTTTTTTTTTTATGAATGCCAGAGCCAACAATTCATTATAGCCGCAAAGCCGGTTTTAAAAGACTTTTTTTCCTTTCAGAAATGACACTTTGTGCAGGGACAGTTCTAAGTACGGGAAACATGCGCTATTTCACATGCTAACTTTACACCCCCCAGGTACGAAATTTAAAGGAATATTTCACTTTTATTGTTTCACTTTTAGCATTATTAATCCCTTAACGCCCGCCACACGACTATTTACGTCCACATAATGGCACGTACAGGCAGAAGGACGTATATATACGTCCTTGCCTTCTAGCGGGTGGGGGGTCCGATCGGGACCCCCTCCGCTGCGTGCGGCGGGCGGATTCCCTCAGGGAGCGATCCGGGACGACGGCCCAGCTATTCGTTTATAGCCGCTCCATCGCGATCGCTCCCCGGAGCTGAAGAACGGGGAGAGCCGTATGTAAACACGGCTTCCCTGCGCTTCACTGTGGCGGCGTATCGATCGAGTGATCCTTTTTATAAGGGAGACTCGATCGATGACGTCAGTCCTACAGCCACACCCCCCTACAGTTGTAAACACACACTAGGTGAACCCTAACTCCTACAGCGCCCCCTGTGGTTAACTCCCAAACTGCAACTGTCATTTTCACAATAAACAATGCAATTTAAATGGATTTGTTGCTGTGAAAATGACAATGGTCCCAAAAATGTGTCAAAATTGTCTGAAGTGTCCGCCATAATGTCGCAGTCACGTAAAAAATCGCTGATCGCCGCCAATAGTAGTAAAAAAAAAAAAAATTATAAAAATGCAATAAAACTATCCCCTATTTTGTAAACGCTATAAATTTTGCGCAAACCAATCGATAAACGCTTATTACGATTTTTTTACCAAAAATAGATAGGTAGAAGAATACGTATCGGCCTAAACTGAGGAAAAAAAAATTATATATGTTTTTGGGGGATATTTATTATAGCAAAAAGTAAAATATATTGCATTTTTTTCAAAATTGTCGCTCTATTTTTGTTTATAGCGCAACAAATAAAAACCGCAGAGGTGATCAAATACCACCAAAAGAAAGCTCTATTTGTGGGGAAAAAAGGACGCCAATTTTGTTTGGGAGCCACGTCGCACGACCGCGCAATTGTCTGTTAAAGCGACGCAGTGCCGAATCGCAAAACCTGGCCTGGGCATTTAGCTGCCTAAAGGTCCGAGGCTTAAGTGGTTAAATTCACTGCTCCCGAAAAAACGTCTATTTTTAAAACTTTTTTTACATTGATACATGTCCCCTGGGACAGGACCCAGGTCCCCAAACACTTTTTAGGACAATAACTTGCATATTAGCCTTTAAAATTGGTACCTAATTACCTAGTTTTGCAAACTAGGTAATGATCTCAAACAATGGGAACACCTGGGGCTCTCACGGTTGGGTAGGGTTAATTCTATTAAAATTACCCTTTTGCCAGGCATTTTAGACTTATTTAGATCACTGCCCATCCCTATTCCTAGGGACCAGATTAGAAAATTCCAATCTAAGATTGTCCATTTTATTTGGGGATCGAAAGAACACAGTGTGGCTAAGGGGACCCTCTATCGCATCAGGGATCAGGGAGGTGTTGGATTGCCAAACCTTCTCTGGTACCATCACGCAGCTCAATTGTCTCAACTCTCTGTCATTTACTCTAAAATAGCACACTCAGACTGGGTACATATGGAGCAGCAGGCAGTTCCTAAATACACCCTAGATTTCCTCCTATGGTGCCCTGCCAATACTAGACCAACTGTAATGGCCCCAACGCTGTCCCACTCCCTAAGTCTCAGGGACTCTCTCAAGGGAAACCCACTTTTGATATCACATTGGTGCTCGCTTTCACATATCTTCCGAAACCCCCTTTCTCTGGGTATGGACATTAATGCGTTTCAATGGTGGCTGGATGTGAGGCTCTATAGAATTGGACACTTTGTCAGCTCCACGGGGCCTCTTCATTGCTCTAGCAGGCTGGAAATGCCCAGCACGGAGAGGTTCAGACTCCACCAGATCTCTAATTTTGTCCGTTCTCTGGGGTCCTCTACGCCCAACCCTTTGATGGTTACGGCATATGAAGTGTGGTGTTGTCAAGCTATGGAGCAGCAGGGAGGGATACCGTTGATATACTGATCACTTGCCTCAGCTGATTCCAAAACTCTCTACATGAGGGAATGAGAAAAAGACCTGGGACAGAGCTGGAGTCTGAGGGAATGGCACAAAACATCAACCTCCGCCTACAAGGGCTTATTGAACATAACACTGAGGCTAATCTGAAAGTACTAATGAGGTGGTATCTCGTTCCACTAAGAATTGCTAAAATTTACCCGAACGCATCCCCACTGTGCTTCCATAATTGCGGACACTTGGGGTCGATGCTACACACCCGGTGGGATTGTTCCAAGCTCAGAGGACTCTGGAATAAGGTTTTCCAAATCATTAGGAAACTTACGGACAGACCCATCCCTCAGACTCCTCGAATAACTCTTCTTAACTACCATCACCCAGGAACACCAAAACTGACCCAACGCCTCTGTTCATTCTACTTGGAACTAAACTGACTATTGCTCGAGCATGGAAGCAGCTTTCAGTTTCTCTCACCTTGGATGCAAGACACATTTAATGGATAATGACCCAGGAAAAGACAACTAGCATTCTTTTGGATACAGTTGCCAAACATGATGCCATTTGGGAACCCTGGATTAAATGCATATCCCTGGTACCTGCCACCACTTCCACTTCCTCTGGTGCTGTGTAGGGAAGCAGGTATCACACCGTCACTGAAGATTTTCTTCTTGCCTCTTTTCTTCTTCTCTTCTTCGGTCTCTCTATACTCCTTTTTTCATCCTCATTCTCTTGTCTCCTCGGGTTTCCTTCTTGACCTGTGCTTTCCTCTTGTTTGTTCTCTTGTTATGTTTTGTTTTATCTCATGTGACCTTTCACGGTTGATACACAGGACTTTTTCTTAAGGACACGGCCATATCCTTTGTTGGGAGCAGTAGAGGCACCAAGGGTGGGTCACGTAATGTGATCGCTAACTAACAGATGCCCTGAATATTAGTCTGGCGCCTTTTGGCCCGCAGACATACACGTGTATGACCTCCCCTGGCTCGCAATGGACAACCTGGGTGTTTGGACATTAACACCACAGGAGGCGCATCTACGTCCTTTTTACATGGGCACAGTTACTACACACTTATAGTTTATACCACATTATCCACAAGTGCTGACTCTGACACCTATTGGATCACTCGATCTGATTCTGGAACGACCATTTTTACAATTTTCCAACACACATAGTGCAATTTATTAATGGTCTATTATAGCTTCAACCTGGGCCAAGTCTACATTGTTCCTCTTCCTCAATGTAGATCCCATTGGGGGTGCCGGGGGGGCTGCCATCTTCTTCACCCATGATTAAGGCACAAATGGGGACTTTGTCCGAGTCCGGCAGGAGACCATAGTATACTACAGTCTTTCTAATGAATACTATTTGTGATTTATGAACTTTTGTGCCTACAAAAAGTTTTTTTTGTACCTGTGTATCTATGTTGTCTTTGATAAACTTAATAAGTATAAAAGTCAGCAGCTACAGTATTTGTAGCTGCTGGCTTTCATCTTTTCGGGGGGTGACTGGAGATCCTCTTTAACCTGCTATTATCTGCAGTAACATATGCAGTGCTGGTGTAATTTGATTTCTGAAGCAGGACTGACTCCTATATATTTCTCTCCCTACAAGCAGAAGCAGGAACCTTTCCCTAAAGTATCTAATGCAGAGTATCTCACAGTAACATATGCAGTGCTGGTGTAATTTGATTTCTGAAGCAGGACTGACTCCTATATATTTCTCTCCCTACAAGCAAAAGCAGGAACCTTTCCCTAAAGTATCTAATGCAGAGTATCTCACAGTAACATATGCAGTGCTGGTGTAATTTGATTTCTGAAGCAGGACTGACTCCTATATATTTCTCTCCCTGCAAGCAAAATCAGGAACCTTTCCCTAAAGTATCTAATGCAGAGTGACTTGCTGTGCTATGTAGATCGCTGAGTAATTTGATTTCTAAAGCAGGACAGTCTGACTCCTATCTAAATCTCTCCCTCAGAGCTGCAGCAGCAGCCTTTCCCTACCCTATCTAAAGCAGAGTGACGAGCTGTGCTATGTGCCTCTAGATTATATAGAGGCTGGATCACATGCTGGGTCACAAGCTGCACTGGCCAATCACAACCATGCCATTAGTAGGCATGGCTGTGATGGCTTCTAGGTCACACGAGTAAAACAAATGGTGATCGGCTGCCCTGCAGTGCGCCATTACATTGCCGAACACCGGACTCGAACCCGAACTTACAGTAAATTGTCCGGGTTCGGGTCCGGGTACCAAAAATCCAAAAGTCTGGTACGAACCCGAACTTTACAGTTCGGGTTCGCTCAACCCTAATTGTAAACATACGTTTTCTAATATTTTTGCCTATTTTAAAGTGTTATTCTATTTATAATATCTCATGCAAACCTTGCTCTTAAACGAGAAGTATGGAATAATAAAAAAAAAAAAACATATATTCACCTACGTGGATGCAGCATTGATTCAATGCTTCATTTTTTACCTGCTGGCTTTGCAGTGAGAACTGAGCGATCAAATACCACTGATCACTCAGTTCTCTGTTTCTTCTCTGAGCAGTGAGCTATGACTGTAATCTGGGCTGTGGAGGGGGTGGGAGGGGCTTGTTTAGGCTTTTACCGGATTACTGAGAGGCTGAGGCAGTTTGTCGATCCATCCTTCCCTAGCCTGGACTGGAAAATTGATGTCAGCTGACCGGAGACTTTAACCCACTGTTAGCTGAAAATGGGTCAAAGGAGTGCAGAACAAACGGCTCTCCTGTGACCTACAGGACAAGTATAGCCAAAATGGCTTTGGCTATACAACTCTTCTAAGATTAAGCTGCAAGTATCAGATATGAAAAAAAAAACATTTAAAAAATATATATGGAAAACGTGCTGCTTTACCAAATATCATAAGTCAATAAATCTAGCAATAAGCATATATGTGTGTGTATATACAGTAACATCAAAAGCATACATCTGTACATTAGCATTTACATAAAACAGTTTTTTATGAATGCTCCGGTCCTATATAAATCATCACGCACCGGACACACGACATTACAGCGGGAGGAAGCGACGCATCAACATCTGAAGAAAAGAAGAAGGCGGAAGATGACAAAGCAGAGCAGAGTTGTGCCGCCACTAGTAATTGAGCTAAAAAGAAGAAAGCGGCAGCCAGCCCTGAAGAAGGCACCAGAGAGCGAGCGGGAGAAGAACCGGGGAGCGCCGAGACGACAGCGGAGAGCGGAGAAGATGGAAGAAGACCCCCGGAGAGTGGAGAAGACCCCCCGGAGAGTGGAGAAGACCCCACGATGTACCCCATATTCATTCACCTATGGTGGGGGGCCGGTATTTGGGGGCCCCCTTATTAAAGGGTGCTCCCAGATTCCGATAAGCCCCCCGCCCGCAGACCCCGACAACCAACAGCCAGGGTTGTTGGCAAGAGGCCCTGTCCTTGTCAACATGGGGACAGGGTGCTTTGGGGTGGGGGGGCCGCAGGGTGCACCCAACCCCCCCATGTTGAGGGCATGCGGCCTGATACGGCTCAGGAGGGGGGGCGCTCGCTCGTCCCCACTCCTCTCCTGACCGGCCGGGCGGCGTGCTTTGGATACGGGTCTGGTATAGATTGTAGGGGGACCCCCATGCCATTTTTTCGGCGTAGGGAGATTCTCCTTACAACCCATACCAGACCTAAGGGCCTGGTATGCCCCTGGGGGGGAACCCATGCCATTTTTTTATTTAAAATTTGGCGTGGAGTTCCCCCTCATGATTCATACCAAACGCCGCGGCTAGAATTTGGCGGGAATCCATGTCGGATCCCCGTCGCTTCTATGACGCGCTCGCTGGAATGTGCTTTTTCTATTCCAGCGAGTGCGAGATGTCGGCACCATGTCACCGAGAATCAGCGCAATGCCGTTGTGCTGGAAACACATTCTCGGCGACAGGTACTGTACTATAAATGATTTCATCTCTATACTGATAGTCCAAACTGAGTGTTCTCATTTCATTGCTATATTGTAGGTCGCCTATACAATTTTGGTGCATGGTACATAGTGTCCCCCTTTTCTTTTGGGGTACAAATATCCACCTTATTTAGTCCACTTCCATTCCCCTCCATTTTGAAATATTTTTTATGTACATGTGCCTCACATTATGTAAACCAATACACATGTGGCTGCAGGTGTATATACGTGTGTATATAGATCTCATTGTATATATGTATATACTGTATATATGTGTATATGAATTCTTTCTTATCTACGTATATTTACCGGTATATTTATCCACTCTTCAGTATGAACACATATAGTTGGGCAGATACATTCTGAAATATTTTTATATTAAAATTGATAGTTAAATATTATATATTATTACTTATATGTATACACATATATTTACTTTGCTATAATCTTTTAAATAGATTTCAAACCCATTAATTTTAATCTCAATTTTAATTAATAATTTATATTTTTAATTGTTGTTTATTAACAATCAATCAGTATTCCAGTAACAATTATTTATTGAAAACCAACTTTTATTAATAATAATGTTCTTAACTCTTCAGTGTAGTCACAGCAGCTTTCTGCATATCATACGCATATGCATTATTGTCGAGGAATGCATCGTTTTTCCATGGCCAAAAGGTTAACCAATAGGATAGTGTCCTGTGAGTTTAAAACCTTCCCAGTTGTAAGATGGCCCCTATAGGGCCTGATGAAGAAGCATGCATGCTTCGAACGCCCGCATCTCCCCACTAATTCCAGGACCCGGAAGTGACGTCATCCCCAGCTGTGTGCTCGGGAACCCCCGTCCTCCTGTTTAAATTATTTGTATTGTTTTCACACAAATATAAGAACTTTACATATGTACTTTAAAAACACTTTTTTAAATTCACTAATTATTATAAAATTCATAAGTTCCTCATACACATAACATTAACATATACAAACTACATATTACAACCATACAATAAACACTTGTGTGGGTACAGAGCTGGGTCCAGCCTTACTATATTGTCTCTATAATGATGTCCTTTAAAAATAATACCACATTCCCCTCTCACCCCCCCCCCCCAGAAGGAAAAAACAAAAAAACCCAAACAATTTTAAATAAAAGGAGCAGGAAAATAGGGGTTGTACCTGCTCCTCCTTTGTGCCCAATCCCTTCCTTATATATATATATATATATATATATATATATATATATATATATATATATATGTATGTATATTTACCCAAGTGTCTCTTATCTTCAAAAAAAGAAAAAAAAAACCCAACCTAGAAACTTATCCCTTTTATAATATATCCTATCCCTGTCCCATGTCCCTATATGTGCCGTTACTTTTTAAGGAAGCGAGGTGATGGCCCCCCTGTCCACCCCATCGCCTCATGTTATGTGGAAAAAAAAGGGGGGGGAGTGGGTGGAGGGAAGAAAAAAAAGGGGCTCCATTTCTAATTATCCACCTGCAGATTTTTTTCTCTCCCCATAATCCTTAGGTAAATCTGAGATTGCTTGAATTGTATCCATTTCCCCCATATTTCTTGAAATTCTATTTCTGCCTCTTCTTGATAACTTATCAACTCTTCCATTACTCTTATGTTATCTACCTCACTAAACCATTCTTTTATCTTTGGTGGGTCTTTATTTCTCCAGTTTCTCGGGATTAGTGTTTTTGCTGCGTTTAAAAGGAATGGGGTGAGGGATGCTCTATAGTCTTTCCTCTGTCCTTCTGTAGCATGAAATAAACATTTCCAGGGATCCAATCCTATCTCCTTCCCTTCTATCTGTTTTATTAATCCTAGAACCTCCACCCAATATGTTTGAATAAATCTGCAATGCCACCAGATATGAGCGTGGTTTCCCTCTTCCCCACATTCCCTCCAGCACAAGGGCGATGTATCACAGTTTATTTTACACATTTTAGTGGGGACATAATACCATTTGGTCATTAACTTATAATTCATTTCTTTCACCCTTGTGTCCTTTTGATGTGGAATGTACATAATCCATAACCTTTTTCTTCAACCTCTCCGGAACTTTTTGTTTTAATTCTATTTCCCATTTTCCAGGGGGTGAGTGGTCCCCTCCTCATTAGTGGATATTAATAACCTATACATTTTGGGAGATTATTGGCAGAAAACAATTAAACCTAAACGAAACCTAAATTATATAGCAAAAATAAAGGATAAAAAGGGGACCTTGAAACATACAATGAGAGATATTGGTAAAAAATTTCTCGAATACTATCAATCTTTGTATAAAGTAAGCGACAGTCAGGACAAAGGGGAAATACAGAAGAGGAAAGAGAGAATTGACCAATATCTTAAGAAAATAAAATTACTAGCTATCCCAGAAGAAGAATCAGATAAATTAGAACGTGAGATATCTGAAGAGGAAATCCAGCAGGCAATTAAAAATAGCAAAAATGGAAAAAGTCCAGGACCGGATGGATACACATCCTTGTATTATAAAAAAAAAATTGGAGTATTAACGCCGTGCTTTTATTGTTATATGAACTCCATCGGAGAAGGGATGAGAATTTGTAAAGAAGCACTAGGAGCTCATATAACAATATTACCAAAAGAAGGCAAGGACCCAACGCTGTGTTCAAGCTTTAGGCCAATATCTCTGATTAATGAAGACATTAAAATCTATGCTAGGATCTTGGCCGAAAGATTGAAATTATACATGCCAGACTGCATAGAGACAGACCAGGCAGGTTTTGTCCCTGGAAGGGAAACAAGGGATAATATACTAAGGACATCTCTGTTAATACATGAAGCTAAAAAGAGAAAGAGATTGGCCCTTTTTTTATCTGTAGATGCTGAAAAGGCCTTTGACAGAGTCAATTGGGAATACATGTTACGAACACTGCAAGGATTTGGCCTGAAATCACGAATGATGAGATGGATAGGGGCATTATATTCGGAACCTACGGCTCAAGTCCAGGTGAATGGGACTCTGTCAGAGACATTTAAACTACACAATGGGACACGTCAGGGATGCCCACTTTCCCCTTTATTGTTTGTTCTGTCTTTAGAGCCCCTCTTAACTTCCATAAGAGGGAATCGAGAAATAAAGGGCATTAAGGTAGGAGAGCAAGAACATAAGATAGCTGCTTACGCAGATGATATTATGCTATTTATAGCTAATCCCAGACAATCACTCCCAAAGGTTATGGAAGAAATGGAGGAATTTGGAAAGATTTCTGATTTTAAAATTAATATGGAAAAAACTGAGATATTAAATATAGACACACCCCTAAAAGATAAAAGAGAACTGAAAGCACTCTTCCCCTTTGTATGGAGGGAAAGGGGACTGAAATATCTAGGAGTCTACCTATCAGTAATAACAATGAATTTATATCAAGATAATTATATTCCCCTACTGAATAAAATCAAACAAGACCTAAAGGGATACCAGACATACGGATTGTCATGGCTAGGAAGGATAAACGTAATTAAAATGATGACACTTCCGAAATTTTTGTATATCTTCCAAAGCTTACCAATCCGCATTCCTGGGGCATATTTTAGAACCCTGAGAAGTCTAATACAAAAATTTGTTTGGAAGGGGAGAGGAAGTCATATCTCATATAAAGTAATGAGTAGATCAAGAGAAAATGGAGGGGTACTACTTCCAGACCCCCAAAAATATTATGAAGCAGCAGTAATAAAAAGAGTAATAGATTGGGTTCATAATATATCACACGAGAAATGGGTGTCTTTAGAAGAAAATATGAGTAAAATGGAGCTGGGACAGACTATTTGGATCCCGAAAAAATATAGAGATCTCCCGAAGGCATCCTCCTCAATTACAATAGAAACACTCAAGATATGGGATAAAGTAATTAGAGATTCAGGGGGGAAATATAATAGTCCATTGATGTCCTTAACGGGAAATGATTATTTCCCACCGGGAAAAAATAATAAACTATATCTAAAATGGACACACTCGGAGAGATTAAGGTTAGGGGATGTTTTAAAGGGGAATAGGCTGTGCCAATTAGAAGAACTACGAGAAAAATATGGAAGATCGCAATGGGATAGCTGGAGGTACGTGCAGCTCCAACATTTCATTGAATCCCTTCCAAAACCTTTACGAAGTATTGAAAGATTAAATCCCTGGGAAAGATTAATAGATCAAGGAGGGATGAATAGAAAAGGGACAATTTCCAAAATTTATAGGTTATTAAGGAACCCCCGTCCTCCTTCTCCATACTTCCTGAGAGTGTTCGGTTCCCCCGTCGCTGCCAACTGAGGCAAGGGGCTGCCGCGGCAACCCCGTCCAACAGACACACGCAACTACAGCCATCCTCCCGGGACCAGAGCGGATGAAAAACTGTATTAAGAAGCCTGTCATGTAGCTCCCTTTGTGAGTACATTACCTATATGTTTTTAACATTCCAAATAAATTATGTATCTACTACGCTCAGAAGGCACCACTTCTTTTCTTTTTTGCTGCATTTCAGATTGCTCTTCATCTGTCAGCTGGCAGCCATCTCTGTGGAAGTTGTAGTAAAAAATGTTAATGGACATTTCAAATGGACTAATACATATTCCATTAACCCTTTCCTGATAATCCATCCCTAACCACCTTCGTCCCTATAAGTAGTAATCTTACAATCATCAGGAGTGCGCTCAATCAATTTGTTTTTTTAAATCAACCTTGCTGCCCATAGACAAGTTAAGGGAACCCCTGCCAGCTGGAGCAGAACAGATCATGATAATTAATAGTTTTAAGCACCTGGGAGTGGTGGTATCTCCAGACCCGGCCGAGTATCTCCGCCTGAATCTGGGCCCTCTGTTGGATAGACAGAAGGAGAAATGTAATAGTTGGTGTAAGCTCCCACTGTCAGTGGTAGGACGGGCAAACCTAATAAAAATGGTATGGGCACCACAGCTTCTATACATCTTTCACAACTCACCCATATGGATCACAAACAAATGGTTTAAACAAATTGACACACTAATGAGGGATCTAATCTGTAAGAAGAAGGTAGCCAGGATAAGTTTAGCTACTCTTCAGTATAGAAAAGACAGAGGAGGGCTGGCAGTCCCTCACCCTAAAATGTATATTCTGGCTTCCCAGCTTCAGCAGCTGGCGGGATGGGGGAGGGAAATGAGCAAGTACCCAATATGTAAGTTGGTGACTATTAGGTAGATTCAGTAAGAGTTAGGCAGACTTATCAGTAGATAAGTCGACCTAACTCAGAATCTACGCCGACCTATGTTTAAGCGTATGCTCAAACAGAGATACGCTTAAACATATCTAAAATACGACGGCTTGCGCCGTCCTATTCTAGATTGCAATATTTCGCATGGCCGCTAGGTGGCGCTTCCATTGCGGTCGGCGTAGAATATGTAAATGAGTTGATACGCCGATTCACGAATATACGCCCGGCCGCCGCAGTAGTTTTACGCCATTTCCGTAAGAGATAGGCCGCCTAAAGTTAAAGATAGACATGTGCATTAGTTTTCGTTAGAATGCATTTTCGTCCGAAAATCAGGTTTTTTCGTTATCGTTTTAACAAACGATAACGAAAGTGCAAGAAACGAAAACCGAAAGATCCGACATAAAAAATGCTTTATTTTCGTTTTCATTGCGGTAAAAATTAGATATAGAGAGATTTGACATTATTTTTATTTTTATTTTTTTGACAATAGTTTTTATTGAAAATTTTGCAGTTATACAAAGAAAGGCAGAATACGACCAGAGCTATATAATACTGTGATTAGCCAGATCCATAACAGCATAAAAAAAGAAAAGAAAAAAAAACAAGGAAAATCACTTACATTAATGTCAAACTAAGATGGTTGGTACTCCCATCTCACCCTCCCCCAGAGCCCCAAAAAGGGATCACACTGCCCCAGGAGTGAGCGACCCAGGAATACTCCCAAAATAACATTCACCCTATCAAAACTAACAGGAACATGGAAAGGCATGTTAATTTGTACGAAACTCTGATCCAGGATCAATTTGAACATAACTAGAGGGCCATCAAAACATAGGAGCCAGAAGAGAGGGATATAAACCCAACACCTCTAAATCCACTTAGGATACTCAGTAGACCCTCAATGCAGACAGCAAAGCATCATTCAATCAGGAAGGAAATGCCTAAGGGACCTAAAAGGTCCGTAAATGCATCGTTAGCTAAATTAAATAGACTAAGAAAGTATAGCAGAAGGAAGAAAGAGGAGAGAAGAAAAAACAGAACAAAGAGAAAAAATAAAACAAAAAGATAAAGAGGAGAAGAACAGAAGGCCAGGAAACAGGAGACACACGGAAGGCCTAGCATGCATAGGATTCATGAACAATCGGAGAGAATCAGAGTAGGACTCCAACATATGAGGCCCAAGGTTCCCAGATGGATTTAAATTTATCTACATTATCCAGAATAATATTGGAAATCTTCTCATTAGTCATTATCCAGGAAATTTTTCTTTTAGCCAATATAAAAGAAACTGATGGAGATTTCCAGGCTCTGGTAATAGTCATCTTGGCTCCCAAGAAGATAAAAAATATCAGCGCCTGTGTACATTTGGGAATTTTAGGGATAGGGTTGTTGAGTAAGGCTATGGTGGGATCATGAGCAACTCCCACACCCGTGAGTTTTCTGACAAGGTGGAAAATTTTATGCCAAAAGGATCGAATTCTAGGGCATTCCCACAGTATGTGAAGGAGGGAGCCAGTATGCCCACATCCCCTAAAACACAAGGGAGAGGATTGCGGGTAAAATTTTGCAATGCGGGTAGGGACCAGGTACCAGCGAGTCATGACCTTAAGGCTCGCTTCGACAAGTGAAGCATTCAAAATGCCCTTGAAGGAACAAGCTAAATTAGAGTGCCATCGTTCTAGGGACCAATCGAGGTCAAGGTCACGATCCCAGCCTGTCATGTAAAGCGCTTTCTCCAGAGGCTCTGACAGAGCTGAATAAATTAAAGAAATACCCCCTCTTGTGTCCATGGCAGAAGAACACCACTGCTCGTAGAGAGTCACGGAAGGTTGTTCCGGGCAGGTTCTCCTAATCTGGTTTAAAAAGTGGGAAAGTTGAAAAAAGCGGAATTTCTCGGATGGGGGCATTTTTAGTCTAGAGATAGCTTAAAGTGATGGGTCCGTTAGAGTTGAAGAAGTGGCCAATTCTGTATAAGCCTTTGTCAAGCCACCATTTGAAGGCAACGATGTCTAACCTGGGGGGGAATCGGGGGTTGTGGAATATGTGTGCCAAGGGGTGCCAACAGGATATCAGTGAATTCAGTTTGTGTAGTGAGTCGCATAGAGACATAGAGTGGGAAAGTGTTGGAGCTAATATCGGGGGACGGTTCCTAGGGTGAGTCCACAAAAGGAAGTTTAGGGTAAACCCTGGGGTAGCGGTTCTTTCCATGGAGACCCAGTCAGGTTTGGGACCTTTTAGATATATTATCGAAAACTGGCTAAGTTGAGCCGCTCGGTAGTACCACCATAAGTTAGGTAGACCAAGGCCACCCTTCAATCTAGGCCTAAATAGAACCATCTTAGAAAGGCGGTTACCCTTCTTGTCCCAAATAAATTGAGTTATAGCGGATTGAAGAGAATCAATATATGTTTTGGTGATCGGGATGGGCAGGGAGCGGAAAAGATATAAGATTTTGGGCAAAAGGGTCATCTTAACCGCGTTAACACGGCCAAGCCAAGATAAATTATAAAGGGACCATTGGCGTAGATCTTCCGTTAACTTTTTTTTTTTTTTTTTTTTTTTTCAAAATATGTTTATTAAGTTTTACAAAATAGGTACATACAGTAAAATCAATGCGAAGGGCAGATGATGTAAGTGTACAAGGCATCAAAGCCGCATGTATACAGAACAAACAGCGCCATATAGGCATACCCTGCGGGTAACTAGGCAGATACAGAGAACAACAGCAATGAGGGTTATGCAGTGGTTCAAGTCCCTAACGGTTTGTGAACAGGTTGGATCCTATAAAAGAAAAAGAGGGGGGGGAGGGGAGGAGTGAAGGAGGGAGGGAGGAGGGGGAGCACACCTTGACACACGATAATGACTATAGTAGAGGTTTTGCATATATAGAAGGAGAGGGAGAGAGGAGGCGACACATGGGTAATTGCAGAGATAGTCAATCTGTTGCGGTGGAAGAGGAGACTGAGGGGGGGGGGGTCTTCTCCTAGGAGCGAAGTAGGCCTGGCTTCTAAGAAAGAAAAGGAATATTGATCAAAAGCGTCCAGGTCTTCTTGTGAGAGGTTTGAAAGCATAAAGGGATGCCAGATGGAGAGGAAACGGGCTTTTTTAGTGGCCTGATGGAAGTCTGTGGTGGCCCGTTCTTTATAGAGGAGGAGGAGGATGTCTCGTTTAATCTGGGTGACAGAAGGCGGGTGAGGAGAAATCCAGTTTCTTAAGATGGCTCGTCGTGCGACGAGTAGGCAAAGTAGAGGCCATTCTTTGGAAGGTCGTGCGGTGGACGTGGAAGTGGTTGCAGGAGAGCCGCCTTGGCGTGACCATTGTAGTAGCAGAGGGTCCCAGTAGCCGAAAATGAGGAGAAGAGGGTCCTTAGGCAGTTTCAGCAGGGTAATTTCGAAAATGTATGCCAGCACTTGGTCCCAGAAAGTGGAGATGAAGGAGCATGCCCAGAAGCGATGTGTCAGAGAGGGTCGTGGGTGGTGGCATAATGGGCATTCGGGAGAGCCTGGCTCCTGCGAGGAGCGCAGGAAGGGGATATGTGCCCGGTGAAGAATCTTGAGTTGGGTTTCCTTCCAGATTTCGTTGGGAGTAAGTTTCTGTACGGTATTGTAGCCTTGTAGTAGCTTATGTATCAGGTCGTCATCTGGAAAGTCCTTGCCCCAGTTAGCCACCGATGAGGATGACAGGGAGGGGGAGGTCATGTGTAGCATGGGCTTGTAAATGTCTGAGATCTTGTATGTGCCCTCTGCTAGTAGCTGGTCCGTAAAGTTAGGGGCAAATCTTTTGCTGTACTCATTGCAGGTGGCACGTAGATAGTTGGTGCATTGCCAGAAATGAAAGGCGTGGGATTGGGGTAGAGTAAAGCGTTCGGCCACGGCAGCGAAAGACAAGGTGCGTCCAGTTGTGGGTTCACATAAGGAGATAAAATGCGTGAGTCCCTTCTCCTGCCAGATTCTGAAGGGTTTGTGGACTAATCCCGGGGCAAAGCTAGGGTTTCCTTGGATCGGGAGGTGACGTGACAGGTATGGGGGGAGTCCAAAGTTTCTTCTACTTTCTCTCCAGGCGATGACAGTGTCCCTGAGTAGCAAGTTATGCTGGAGAATGGGGGTGGTTGATTTCCACTTGCAGTGGAGGAGGGCAGCCAGGGAAAGGGGGTAGACCATGGCAGATTCAAGGGAATAATTAGAGTACCTTGAGGAGTGCGTTATCCAGTCTAAACCAAATCTTAACAAACATGCTAAATTATATAATCTGACATTCGGGAGACTGACACCCCCCTCGCGTCTGGGAAGGCACATCTTTTTCAAAGCAATGCGTGGTCTCTTGCCATGCCAGATGAATTTGGATATAGCCGATTCTATGATTTTGACGTCTTTATGGCGCAGGAGTAAAGGGATGGTTTGCATTGGGTACAATAGTCTGGCAAAGCTGACCATCTTGACTAGATGACATCTTCCCAAAAGCGAGAGAGGCAGATCCAACCAGTTCACCAGTTCTTGAGATATCTTTTGAATCAGAGGGGGGTAGTTTAGGTGGTACAGAGAGGAGGGCAATTTACCGATCTTGATGCCAAGGTAAGTGATGTGAGAAGTGGCAACCGAGAATATGGAGTGGCTGGACCAAGTGGGCGTCGAGGGAAGACCCAGGGGGAGGATCTCACTCTTGCTATAATTGATCCTAAGACCCGAGCATTCACGAAATGTATCGAAAATGTTCTTGACGGTGGGAATATCTGAGGGGGGGTCCGCCGTAAAAATTAGGACGTCGTCCGCGAAAAGGGAGGAGCGGAGTTCGTGGGCACCGACCCGAATTCCATGGAGGGGGGCTACCTGGTTGAGATGCCTAGATAAAGGTTCCAAAGCTATATTAAAAAGGAGAGGGGAGAGGGGGCAGCCCTGACGGGTTCCCTTGTGGAGACGAAATTCCTCTGAGAGGAGGCCCGCTGCTACCAGTTTTGCTGAGGGGGAGGTGTACATGGCGTCGATAAGATGGCAAAAGGGACCAGAGAAGCCCATTTTAGCCATCGATAGAGAGAGCCATTCGAAGCTGACATTATCGAAGGCTTTTTCGGCGTCTAATGTGATGATGGCAAAATCCCCTTTGGGATGTTGTTTTGCGTGCTCCAGAGCCAGCATGACTTTGCGGATGTTCAGGGTGGCCGTTCTGCCTTTCACGAAGCCCGATTGCGCTGGATGGATGAGGGAGGGGATAATGTCAGAGAGCCTATTTGCCACGATTTTGGAGAGGATTTTTACATCCAGGTTCAGAAGGGAGATCGGTCTATATGAGCCGGGTTCTAGGGGGTCTTTTCCCTTTTTGGATAGCAATTTAATGATGGCCTGGTTGCCCGAGGGGAGGTATGAGCCGCCGGACCATATGCCTGAGTACACTTTGTGGAGGGTGGGTTCTAGGATGGTTTGTAGGGTCTTATAAAATTCTCCCGTGAAACCATCGGGTCCCGGGGCCTTAGAGGGGGCAAGTTTGCGGATGGTATGTGATATCTCAGCAAGGGATATAGGGGCGTTGAGGGTTTCCAATTGGGACGGAGTAATTTTGGGCATCTCTAAGTGTTCCAGAAAGGTGTCCGCCGTTCGTTTATTGATGGGGTCTGGGGCGTAGAGGGCCGAGTAGAAACGAAGCATCGTCTCATTGATGGTGGGGGGGGTGGTGTTTACGTTGCCACCATGGTCCCTCAGGGAGGTGATATGTGTAGGTTTGAAGGTGCCTTTACAGAGCCTGGCTAGTAGTTTGCCCGACTTGTTGCCAAACTTATGAAGGGTGGCATCCAGTTTTGCTTTTTTAACTGCCTCTAGTGTATCTGCCCAGGTATCGAAGGATCTCTTGGCAGCATGCCATTCGGTCCTGTTCTTTGAGGAGTCAGAGGAGTAAAGAGCCCTTTGTGCCTGGTGTAATCGTGTGCTAGCTAGTTTGTATTTGGCCACGGTGCCCCTTTTGAAGGAGGCAGCATAGGAGATGATCCGGCCCCTGAGGAACGCTTTACCAGCGTCCCAGAAGAGGTTCGGGTCAGAGGTATGGGGAGCATTAGCCATGGAGTATTCTAGCCATTCCTTCTCAATGTAGCATTGGAAATCAGCATGGTTGTGTAGGTATGAGGGAAACCGCCAGATCTTGGGGTGAGGGGGGAGATTGAGGTTATCGAGTGAGATTAAGACTGGGGCATGGTCAGAAACTGCGATATCGAGAATGTCGGTGGCCGATACCATAGGGATTAGATCATCCGATCCAAAGAAGTAATCTATTCTGGTGAATACAGAGTGGGGATTGGAGTAGAAGGTAAATTCCCTATCTGCAGGGTGTGCTAGGCGCCAGAGGTCACGGAGGTGGAGGGAGTCCATAGTGGACGCGAAGAGCGAGGGGCGGCTCGTGTCTGGGCAGGGATTAATGTGTTTAGGGGAGGACCTGTCGTCAACCTGGTTGAGGGTGTCGTTGAAGTCACCGCCGATCAGGTGAGGAAGGTGGTTGTTTTGAAGGAGCCACGAGGAGAGTTCGCTGTAGAAAGACTTGCCAGGGCTGTTGGGGGCATAGATATTGGAGATGACCATCTCCCTGGTTCCCAGTCTGACCCGTGCTGAGAGAAGTCTGCCTTGGGTGTCCGAGTTCACCGCAAGAATTGTGCATGGGAGGTTCTTGTGTACTAATAGGAGAACTCCTGCCTTGCGTCCTACAGCATCTGAGCCTATGACCGTACCCACCCAAAGCTTTTGCATGCGGGGAAAATCAGGTGTCGACAGGTGGGTCTCCTGCAGTAGTGCGATGTCTGCCTTGAGTCTTTTCAGGTGTCTAAGAATTTTCATCCTCTTGTTTGGGGACCTAAGTCCCTTTACATTCCAGGAGACTATTCTCATGTTAGGGGGCCTGTAAGAGGGATTTGGGCAGAAATTTCAGCGAGGGGGCCGCAGAGTATGAGATTAAGGAAGGTCGCCGTGGCTGGGGACGAGGGATGTCGAACCTCGTAGTAGGGTGATGGTGTGCAAAATAGGTGTGTACTGGTGCACTGAAGGGGAGGGGGAGTAGGAGGTGCGGGGGGTAACAGAGGGAGAGCCTGGAACATAGGCAACAAAAACATCAACAACATTTGTGGGAACTTCACTTTTTTCCGCATGGAGTCACTGTATGAAGCCAGCCCCCCTGTCACGATCCCGACAACATGGGGCCTGAGAGCCCAGATCGAAATGCAGGGCGCCAGACGGCACAAAGTCAATTACCTGAGATGTAGAGTAGTAGGAGAGGGATGCATACAGCGACGCCAGGAGGCACATTTCACCTAGTCAAATAATACAAACAAAACAGTACAAACATGAGCCCTTGGGGGGATACAATCTAAAGCCGTGTAAGGCAGATAAGACTATCAGCTAGAGCATTAGGAGCATTGCATCAGTAACAGCAGGTGAAAGAACATAAATGCCAAAAAAGAGAGAGTCTACCTGACCCCGCAGTGGAGTAGATGGTGATCCTTGCGACGTGGAGGGGGGGGGGAATTAGCCGAGTAGACTGGCATTTAGAAAGAACATGCACTGTACAGTCGTAGCAGGGCAATTAGTGAGACCCCTAAAAAGGGTGCTAAAGTAGAGGAGAGAGACCTATTGCAGGTCGGTTATCTTGTGGTGTGCCGGGTAAATTCCTGGTCTGAGGCCCTGAAGCGTTTGGGGGATTCTTTACGTGGACTTCTTTGGTCCATGGGCCTGTTGAGTGGAGCAGCTTTAGATGGTGAGTGGGGGTGCGGAGTTGCAAGGCGCGACCGCACAAAGGCTTCTGCTTCGGCAGGGTCCTGGAAGGTCAGTTGATCTCCGTTTGGTGCTTTGAGGCGGAGAATCGCCGGGAAGGCCAAAGAGAATTTAATTTGCTGCTTGAATAGTTCCGTGCAAACTGGCTGGAAGGCTTTTCTTTTCTTTGACACTTCGATTGAGTAGTCAGCGAAGACCAGCACTTTTATGCCATCAATTTGTAACTGACGGGCTTGCCGGAATGATTGCAGAATAAGGGACTTGTCTGCATAGTTGAGATACTTAGCAATAATAGGACGCGGGGATTTGCGTTCCGAGTTAAATGCCCCCATGCGGTGTGCTCTTTCCACCATGCAGGGGCCTGTAAGGCCTAGTGCTTCTGGTATGCGTCGGGCGCAAAAATCAGACAGGGCGGATGTTTGGAGTGACTCCGGCACTCCCACAAAACGGAGATTGCTTCGTCTAGACCTATTCTCCAAATCATCCAATTTTTGTAGCACGTACTGGTTGGTTTTGTCCTGGGCATGCTCTAAGGCCTGGGCTTGATAGAGCTCTTCTTCCGCGTTGGAAAGGCGGTGCTCGAGTTCATTTAGCCTTTTGCCATGTTCCCCCAACTGGGCCTTGATCTGTGCCATCCCATCATTTACGGCCTTTTCCACCGAAGCCGCGATCATGGGGGTTAATAGCGCCGCCACGGCCTGGGCAATGCGCTCGGTGGTATTATCCCCCGTCTGCAGGGGCAGAGATGTGTGTGGGGAGGGAGGGGGGGAGGTGCTGCCGCTTACCTCCATCTCTGCTTGTTGGGCTGTGGACCGCGGAGCGGAGTAGGCCGAGACCGGGGCCTCGATTTGTGCGAGCGCCGGCGGAGGTGACGCCGTCTGGGCCGTGTTCGTGCGGGCGCCGGATTTTTCCACAAAACGGTCCATAGGCAGTGGATGGCTTGCCCAGAGGTGGAGGGGGACTCGGTGTGGCTCTCAGGCAGGATTTTTAGGCCGATTTTCGATCGTGCTGCGGGAGCTGAGGAGGAGAGCAGTCACTCCATGCGGCGCCGGAACCGGAAGTCGACCGTTAACTTTTTAACCATGGGTGGATAATTATGTTTATGTAGAAGCTCAGTCTGAGAAGTAAGGTTAATGCCTAAGTAGGGAATAGAAGTAGAGTTCCAGGAGAAGGGAAAGTGGCTTTTCAGACTATCAACTTGGGACTGAGGGAGGGAAACGTTGAGGGCTACAGATTTGGACATGTTAACTTTGAGACCTGATATGCTACCGAAATCGTTAAGAAGGTGGAACACATTGGGGGTCGAGGTGAGTGGAGAGGTGATAAAAAGAAGGACATCATCTGCGAACAAGGCGCATTTATGTGTCGATTGGCCACAGCGAACTCCCTGGATGTCCGGATGATTTCTGATCGCGATAGCCAAAGTTTCAATGGCTACCGCGAAGAGAAGGGGGGAAAGGGGGCAGCCCTGTCTTGTACCCTTCCTGATTGAGAATTGTTCTGAGAGGTGACCCTGGAACCCAACCCGTGCTACCGGCTGGGAGTAGAGTGCCTCTAGAATTTTGAGAAAATTAGGGCCAAAACCCCATTTACGGAGCAAAGCGAAAAGATAGGGCCACTCTACCGTATCAAACGCCTTCTGTAAATCGATAGAAAGTAAGTAGCCTTCCTGGGGCGAGCCGCCATCCCAACCTGACCTCATAAGTGAAATAATATCTCCTGCCCTCCGTATCTGGTCCGGTCCCTGTCTCCCCGGTATGAAGCCCACCTGGTCCTTGTGAATGTAAGAACCAATAAAGAGAGCCATTCTATTCGCTAAAACTTTTGTCATTATCTTCAAATCGTTATTAATCAACGAGATTGGTCTATAATTGCTTACTTCGCTAGGGTCCTTCCCCGGTTTAGGGATTACAGAGATAAAAGCTAGGTTCGCCGAGGGATCCGCCAAGGAATCCCTGCGCAAGGAATTAAAGAACCGGACCAGATAAGGGGCCAGAATCTCAGAGAAAGTTTTGTAATAAAGGTTAGAGAACCCGTCAGGACCCGGGGCAGAGTCTGTCTTCAGATCTTTAATGACTGCACTAATCTCTGCTACCTGAAATGGTGAGTCAAGAGTAGCACGATGGGAGTCCAAAAGTCTGGGAAGAGGGACATTCTGCAGGAAGGTGTCAAGGTCTGTCTGAGAGTGTCGCGTGTCAGAAAAGTGCAGAGTAGAGTAGAATGATTGGAAGGTCTTAAGAATTTTTTCAGGGTTCTGGGTTAACATTCCGTTCGAGGCCTTAATCTTAGGAATCGCATACGTCCGCAATTTGGGGGTGAGTTTGGCCGCTAGTTGAGGGCCAAACTTGTTCGCCCTCATGTAAAATTTACTATTTTGCCATTGAAGATGTTTATCCGCCGAAGATGTGAGGGCCAAATTGAGCGCTAGTCTGGCAGAATCCAATTTGGTAAGGGAAGACCGAGATGGGTTTCGCTTATGGGACCTACTTAGAAATTTGAAATCTCTCTCAAGTTTTTCTATGTCCACCTTCCGTTCCCGCCTCAATTTCGATGAAAGCTGGATGATCTTTCCCCTCAGTACTGCTTTATGAGCACCCCAAAGGGAGCTGGGGGAGATCTCGTTATTGTCATTGTTCTCAAAATATTCCCGAATCTCCCTCACCAACATAGTACAGTGTACCGGGTTGGAGAGAAGTGAAGCATTAAGGCGCCACGGGCGGGGCCCGGAAGGGGTAACAGTGTCAGAGAGCTTAACGAGCACCAAGGAGTGGTCCGACCAAGGGACATCAGAGATAGATGCATGCGAAGCAGCATGAATGTCAGAAACTGGTAAAAAGATATGATCAATTCTGGCATAAGTTTTGTGAGGTGCCGAGTAATGTGTATAGTCTTTCATTGTAGGGTTAAGTTCCCTCCAAGTGTCAATGAGACCTAGAGAGTGTAGAAGACGTGCGATGTGGAGGCTTTGTTTAGGAGGTCTTTTGAGGTGGGGGATCCCTGCTGTAGATTTATCAAGGATATTATCAAAAGTAATATTAGAATCCCCACCCAAAATCACCCTACCCTCGAAGTGTGGTGCGAGAGTGGAAAACAATTTGGAGAAGAAGTGAGTTTGTCCACTGTTGGGGGCATAATAAGAAACTAAGGTGTGGACCCTCCCTTCTATCAATCCCTTAACAAGAATGTATCGTCCCTCCTTGTCCGTGACAGTTGAGGAATGTATGAAGTGGGTCTTTTTTGAGAAAAGTATAGCCACCCCTCTCTTCTTAGACTCAGCATTAGCTAAGAAAAAGGTTGGGTATCCGCGATGGAGAAAAGGGGGGTTATAAGTGTTGGGGAAATGGGTCTCCTGGAGTAGGACGACGTCAAGGCCCCTAGAGTGGTAACTCTGGAAAGCTTTGCGCCTTTTGGACGAGGAGTTTAGACCTTGTGTGTTGTGTGAGGCCACCCTAAGAGCAGCTCGTCTAGGGGGTGTTTCAGCCATGGACCAAAGAGGGTGTGCACGAGCACACGGGAGAAAGGCTTACCTTAATCCACAAGAAGCCGGGAACGTGTAGAGAAGAGTCAAGGGAAAATCGCAGTTGCTTTCTGGATAATGTGAAGGCCTTCCGTGTGAGCACCTGGAGGATCAAAAGAGCACAAAAGGAAAAACATGATGAAAAATATTCGGACATGAGGATAGGGAGAAGAAAAAGGAAGAGAAAGAAGAAAAGAAAAGAGAAAAGAAAAAAAACAAAACAAAAAAGAGACCTAGACAATACTGACTAGGATAACAAGTAACTAGGACTGGTCAGCCCAGTCCTTGACTGGGACCCAACGCAAGGATGGGCCCAGTAAGGTGACAACCCCTATGGGGGTCGTATACCTGCAGTCACAAGAAGAGCAAACTCTGTCTTGGTACCGCAGAGGGAGTGGCATGCTTGACCGCCCCAGCCCAAAGGCCCACAGTAAAACAATTAAGCTATAGGTGGGAGACCTCTAGGTACATGGGCCTAGGAAAAAAAAAATAGTTAAGATTGTAAGTCACTAAGAAAGGTTGGAGCTCAAAAAATATGGCAAATAGTGTAACCTATATCTATCAAATAGGTCATAACCCCGCCGTCCCCGGGGGGAGGGCTGGGTCAACAAGAGAGGACAAACCCAGTGAAAAGACCATTCTTGAGGTCTTTAATAGAAAAAAAGATAAATAAAATAATGAAATAAAAATAAAGAAATAAAAATAAAAACAAAAAGGAGCCAATTGAATGGCGCAAACTCGGTGAGTATAGTGAGCAGCACTACACCGGCGGGAACCATGACACCCGAGACATGGTACAATAGTTCCAAGGAGACGAATCTAAGATGCACAGTCATCTTGGAGGACGAGAGTCTCTGGGCCTCTTTGGCTGCTGCTTGTTCCACAGCGGAGTGATGGGGCTGCCGGTGGGAGGCCGTTTAGACGATCCAGGACGGAGAGAAGGCTCCTGGGGGGGCATTTCTTGATTGATGAACCCAAGGCGCAGTAGTAGTTGTTCAACGTCTCGGAAGTTCGAAAAACCGTAGGATTTATCTTTATAATCAAACTGAAGACGAAATGGAAAGGACCACCTGTATTTTATGGACTTCTGCAAGAGAACTCCTAAAAGGGGCTTCAGAGATCTCCTCTTCTGGATCGTAGTTGGAGAGATATCTGCGAAGATCTGTATCCTGTTCCCCTGTATGTTAAGGTCATCAAGATTACGGGATCTCCTCATAATTTCTTCCTTAACACTATAGTAGTGGGGCTTAACCACCACATCCCTCGGGAGACCATCTTGACGAGGAGGTTGTAGAACTCTGTGGGCCCTGTCCAGTTCGAGCTTATGATCAGGGATGTCAGGAATAACGGTTTTAATGAAGGATGTTACTACGTCGGGGATATTAACAACCCCCTTAGGGATTCCCCTAATACGAAAGTTATATCTCCTGCTACGGTTCTCCAAATCGTCAATTTTGGCTAGCGCAATTTCAAGTTGGTCCTGCAGAAACTGTATACAGTTAGTATTTTGGTTGGTGCGGGCTGCAGTGTTATCTACCGCCTGTTCAATGGTGTCCATGCGGGACCCTATATTTTGTAGGTCAGCCTTAATGGAGGATGTAATCTGCGCTGCAGTCTGCGTTAACCCTGCAGCCAGCATGTCAGAAAAGCAGTTAAGGAGTTGTGCCATGTCGGTCTGTGAGGGCTGAGGGGTGGTAGGGGGCATCTGGAATCCAGCATGGCTCAAGGGGGTTTGCAGCATAGGGGTATTCAGCATGTCTGCCATAGTGCGGCTAAGGAGCGATTCTGTGGAGGCTGGGGATGCTGCTTGAGGGGGCGCATTACTCACTGGTGTTGCCAGCTGTGACATAGTGTGCTGGATTGGGGACGGAAGGTCCGCGATAGAGTCCGGGTCTGCTGTATCTCCACGAGGAGAAGCTGCGGCCGCCATCTTGGGGCCTGGGGGAGCCGCGAGACCAAAGTCCAGCTGGCGGCTAATACCTCGCCTGTCGCCGCTGCCTGACATCCAGGGGTATGCTCCACTCCTTCCGCTCCCCTATCCGACCTTTCTCGGGACTGTTCTCCCAGCTATCAGCGCTCTGTGGGCCTCGGTGTGCTGAGGCGGCACGGAGCCTCCGTTCAGAGCGTCTTCCCGGAAGTCCCGCGCATGCGCACTCCCCGAGATTTGACATTATAAGGAAAAGATTTGACATTATAGAGAAAAGATTTGACACTATAGAAATAATAGATTTGACATTACAGAGAATAGATTTCGATTTATGAGAAAATAGATTCGACATTATAGAGAATAGATTCGACATCATTACTAGTCATACAACATTAGAATTCTTGTAGGCGGAATATTCGAACGGAAATGTACGATTCGGCGTAAAGATTCGACGTTCCGTCGAATATTTTTGACCATTAGACAGAAACCAACAAAGATTTGACGTTCCGTCAAATATTCTTTTGACCATTCAACAGAAACCAAGTATTATTGGATTTTCGGACGAAAGCAATTCGCCAACGAAAAACGAAATAAATCAAAACGATTTTCGGGAGTAACTAAATAAATTTATTTTCCAAACGAAAACGAAAAAACGAAACAAAATATTCCAGTCTGCACATGTCTAGTTAAAGATGCCCCCTAGGTGGCGTAGCCAATGTTAAAGTATGGCCGCCGTTCCCACTGCAAGATTCAAATTTTTTACGTTGTTTGCGTAAGTCGACCGCGAATCGGGATTTACGTAGTTTACGTCCACGTTGAAATCAATAGGCCCGTGCGGCGTACGTAGCCGCAATGCACACTGGAAATATGTGGGCGCCCGGCGCATGCGCAGTTAAAAAAAAACGTGAGGTCAAGCCTCATTACCATACAACACGCCCCCCTCCAAGACATTTGAATTTGGCGCCCTTACGCCTGCCCGCTTTAGGCTATGCCGCCGTAACTTAGCAGGCAAGTACATTGAGAATCATGTACTTGCCTACCTAACTTACGGAGGCGTAGCCTAAACAGGCTAAACTATGCCGCTGCAAGTTTGCACGGATGTACCTGAATCTACCTATATATCCGTTCCCACATTAGAGGCAGCATCACATCTGGAAATGGATCTACCTAGTATACCATATTCTGCTCCGATATGTACTCTCCTCAAAAGGGTATGGGGGGAGACCTGGAAAGCCCTGGGGATAACCGGTTTGTTGTCCTTTATGCCGATGTGGCATAACCCAAAATACCCGGAATTACAGGAATTAAGGGGATTTACTTTATGGAAAGAGAAAGGGATTTATTTTTTTGCACAGCTGTATGAGGGGAGGTATTAAAAACATATGAACAGCTGTGTCAGGAATTCCAGTTAAACTCAAGGGGGTTTTATCAATACCTCCAAATCTGACACGCTTTGCAGGCACAACAAATAACACAATCATTAGCAACAGTGTAATCACCCCTGATAGAGGAAGTCCTCGGACGGCATCAGCTGGATAATAAAATTGGGACCTTGAGAGGCACATACAGGGGTGAGAGCAATAAGGTCCTGGCTTCTCAGAGATCTGGAGCAGCAGCAGGAAAGGTATATGTACCAACATTGTGGTACTACAACAGAATGTCCTTTCTAAGTGACCACCTTGAAGCAAGGCCATCACTTTCCAGCCTTCCCTCCAGAATTCCCTCCAGATTTCCTTCCAGCCAACCCTCCAGCCAACCCTCCAGCTAAGATGAGCCTTCTCTGGAGCAAGATGAGCCTTCCATCCTTGAGGAAGACCCTGATGTGGCCGTCTGGAGCCAGGTATAGCATTTTAAATGAATTTATTGTAAAAAAAAATGCTGTAAAATTGATTTTAATATGTAAAAAATATATAATATAAAAGTGTTTTCCATATCAATAGACAGTAGTGGCCCAAAAAGTTGAGGAGAAAAGAATGAAAACTGCTGGGGTCTGAATGATTGTCTTTTCCATTTATTTTCAATCAATTTGCAACAGTCATGAGCTGAAAATTGTGCGTGATTGATGAACCCAAAACTCAAACTATGTCCCTTTTTTATACACAGGAGGACATCAGCCAGGATGAGGGTCTGGAAAATGTCAGGCAGGAGGAGGTCGGGATGAGTGGCAGAGAGGAGGTGGCAGAGAGGAAGTGGCAGGGTCAAGTGGCATAGAGGTGGTGGCAGGGCCAAGTGGCAGAACAAGGTGCCAGGTGCCTCCCATCCGCCTTCCAACAAGAAGGGCCAGGAGGGATAGGAGTGTGAGCGAGGCAGCACTGGCCCTGATTAAAAAGGCACAGGCCACACTCCAACAACCTACCACCCCTGAAGAGGGTTATGGCACCCTAGTAATGGGCAAAATGAGCCAGATGTCAATGGACCAACACCTCCTATTTGAGCCCCCCTAATTAGTCAACTCAATAAGGGGGTGAGGTGGACACTTACCGAATACACAGTAATTTATAGCCACGGCCATCCTCCTCCAGCTTCTTCTTCTCAACCTCCTCCTACTCCAGCTCCTTCTTCTCAACCTCCTCCTCCTCCAGCTCCTTCTTCTCAACCTCCTCCTCCTTCAGCTCCTTCTTCTCAACCTCCTACACCTCCTTCTCCTCCACCTTCTTCTCCTCCACCTTCTTCTCCTCCTCCTGGCATGAGTACACCTCCAGAGTCACAGGCTCCAGAAAGGCTGGAGGGAAGGCTACCAAGAAGACCAGGAACAGATGGCCTTGCTTCAATGTGGTCTGACAGAAGGCAGGCTGTTGTAGTACCACAAACTTGGGACATATATCTGACCTGCTGATGTTCCTAACCTCTGGGAGTCCAGGACCAGATTGGCCTCCCTCCTGTATGTGCTTCTCAATGTCCCAATTTTAGTGCCCACACAGAGTTGCACAAATGGCAGCAGGTTCTCCAGCGCTGCCTTCTATTTATTTAATTTATATCCTATACCAGAATAAATAGTTTTTTTTTTTACAGTTCATACTTGCCTATGTGTTTTTAATCCACCCAATAATTTAGCTTGTGAGTAGGCAGGTAACTAAAAAAAACTACAAAAGGTCTAATTATAAAGGGACAGATCAGATAACACCAAACAATAATGTTAAAATTGTGGTAACTTGACTCAACAAAATGAAAAAATCATGGAGATGACTAGAAATGAAATAATAATTAAAAATGCAGATCTGTATTTAAAATATATATATATATATATATATATATATATATATATATATATTGCTATATAAATTTTTCAAAAATATTCACGAGATCAGCATGAAAAATGTTGCAAAAAGTTAGTCAGAACTTTGTGTGAATATCAGCAGCAAAATAAGTTCATTATTGTACCATTCTAAAGATGATTTACATGCGCGCAGGATTTAAATGATGCAATAATTTTTACAGCGAATGTGCTATCTCCATTACAAACGCTACTTTTACTGAAGGTGCGCTCCCGTCTCACACTTTATTCTGAGCATGCACGGGTTTCTAAGCATACACACAAACATTTTTCTCAGCAAAAAAGCTCTGCTAGAAGTTTTCTTGATGGTTTTTGCCAAGGAAAATGGTCGTGTGTACGAGGCCTCAGTTCCAGATGTTACTTGTGGCATTACCGCAACCATACTTTAGGGTATTGAAAACGATGATAACGAAATACATTTGGAAAAATAAAAAACCTAGAATTTATTTTTTGATATTAAAGCAGGAAAAGAAAAACGGAGGGCCGGCAGTCCCCGATATCAAAAGATATTATAATGCAGTGGTGCTGTCACGAGTAGTGGAATGGGTCGAAGACAAGCAAGAAAAAGGGTAGGTAAATATTGAAAATGCACTGTCAAAACGCACAACTAGGAAGTATAATATGAAATCCCCCACAGTTTAGAGCATTAGATGATAACACTCATGCACTGACATGAAATGCACTTAAAATTTGGGATATGATGTATAAACAAATAGGGAATACAATTCACTTTTCATAGCACTGGGGGACAACGATTACTTTGCACCGAGAAAAAAGAGAATAGGAGGAAATTGGATAAAAAAGAATAATGCACAATTAAGAGACATATTAAAAAAGGGGAAATTATGTCACTTCAAGAGTTAAAGCACAAGGACGACTTAATGGTAATAAATGAATGGCGATATCTCCAGTTGTGCCATTTTGTCAAGAAACTACTACAACCAATAAGACCAGGAGAAGAGCTGACTCCGTTGGAAAGGTAACGGCGAAAACAGTCACCTATACAGAGGCCTGGTTGGGATGGACATTGGGCACAATAATAAGCCATGTCTCGTCTGGCTCCTCCACTGGTAGACACCTTAAAGTTTTTTTGTTGATGTTGCTGTGGGAGGGATTTTATCGGGAAAGTGGCGCTTGGAGAGTCGACTAAGAACATCAGATCGGATGTTTTGGGGTGGGCCGTTCGGGAATATAAGGGCAGTCATAAGATTATAGATGATGGTCTTGCATTGGGGGAGGGTGGAGGTGCTTATGTGGTTAAAACCCAATTGTTGAGCTGTTTTGATACCCTCCTTAGGGGTCAACGTGGTAACCTGTTTATTGTGGTAGGTTACTAGTAGCTTTGTGGGATAGCCCCATTTGTAGGTGATTTTATGCTCATACAATACTGAGGTGACCGGAGCAAAGGCCTTTCATGCTTGGTAGGTAGCAGCAGATATGTTGTTGTAGAACGATATTTTGGTAAAGAGTTCCGGTAGAGAGTGCAGGGATCTTGCTGCATGCATTATATCTTCTTTGACGTTAAATATTTGTTTTCTTGCTAGAATGCTGGGGATAGAAGCTGGCAAGTGTTGTGGTTTATAGATCCTATGCAGGCAGTCAATAAGCATGTTATTAATTGTTAGCCCTGTAATAAGTTTCCGAAAAAGCTGATGTTTATATAGCACTATTTCAGGGGTGGCAAGGGATTTGGGACCGCCTAAATTGTAATATTGTTTCACCGCGAGCGATCTTCAAGGTCTGCGATTTTTAGGCGGAGCATTTGGATAGTATTGTCTTGGTCATCCCGTATGTCCACAATAGCATTATGAGCTTTAGTAGCTTCAGATAAATGCTGCTAAATATGGTCAGTACCTTCTTCTACAGAGCTAACTCTGTCTTGTAATTGATTAATGGATATTTTTAATTCCCTGTTAACATCAGACTGTTGAGACAATAGCATGGCTTTGATGGAGTGTTCTCATGCAGGATTATCAGTAGTAGGGTATGCTGCAAGGGAGTGTTTAGGTAGTATGTCTGTTGTGGAACTACAAGTCCCAGCTCCATATTGTCTTTTGACAGGAGGCTGTTTGTCAGGGGAGTGTGCGGGAGAGTCAGCCTGTTTCTTACCTCTATCCCCTGGATAGGTGTGTGCTCAGGGAGGCTATCCACCACGATCTCCATGTCCGAGGGTCTCCTCGCTCCCGGCCAGCACCATATTTGTTTGCCTTCTGTGCGGGCTGCATATAGAATTCCAAGAGCCTGCAGGATACCTTGTTGTTCAGCTTCTTCCGGGACATGGTCTGGGGGTGCCCAGAGTATAGCACTTCATTCTGGAGGGTGGATGCTGGGTAGGAGACTGGTAATGCGTGTCTGTGCCATAGAGGAGCAGCGCTGAGGATTCAGGCAGCCATCTTAAGCAGCGACCAGGCCACGCCCCCCAAAAAGGAATTTTGTTTGAGTGCAACGTCGCACGACCAAACACTTGTCAGTTAAAGCAACACAGTGCCGTATAGCAAAAAATGGTCTGGTCAGGAAGTGGCTAAATCCTTCCGGGGGTGAATTGGTTAAATGTAATGAATCTGCAGCGGGGAGTGACTATTAGGCCTCGTACAGACGACCGGATCTATCCACTGGGATTGATCCACGGATCAGTTCCAGCAGATAGATCCGGTCGTCTGTACGTCCGAGCAGATATTTCCCGGCGGATAAAAAACCAGCTGACAGATTCCCAGCGGATAAAAATTTTGTAGCATGCTACAAAATCTATCCGCTGGAATCCAGTCCAGCGGACTGATCCGGTCATCTGTACAGACTCACCGGATCAGTCCGTCCGCTCCCTTCACCTGGCATGCGTCATAATGATTTGACGCATGCGTGGAAGTATTTACCTTCCAGCGTCGCGCACGTCGCCGCGTCATCGTCGCGGCGACAGCGCGACACGTCATTGCGGATGTATTCCGCGCGGATTTCGATCTGATGGTGTGTACAGCCATCAGATCCAAATCCGCCAGAGGATTTATCCGCTGGAAACGGTCCGGCAGACCGTTTCCAGCAGATATCCTCTCGTGTGTACGGGGCCTAAATGGAACGTTGCAATTATTAAACTGTAGTTTGACAAGTTTACTGGACTGAAACCCCTTACACTGGGTCAATACACTGTTAGTGACGAGCACAGGAATATCTATACACTTATCAGAGGTTTTCCTAATATTATTTCCTCTTCCAGTAGAATTTCCCTAGCCTATAGTGTTAGGTTGTTTTCACTATTATTGGTCAAATGTTCTTTACCTCTTCAGGTTGAATGCTTTTTAAAGACTAATTTATGTTATCAAGGAATGATAGGGAATTCTATATTCACCCTGAAAAAGGCAAAAAATAGAAATCGTCACTTTTGACAAATTATAAATATTACAGGCATTATTGTGATTTTCCTGTGAATGCTAACATATTTGCACAGTGATTTCTTTATAAGTAGACCTTATAGTGACTTGAAGAGTTTCTTAGTTCCATCTATCTCTATATATTAGCCCCTTACCAGTGAGTCATAGTTAATATGAGGCGGAAATATACAGTACATATATACAGTATGGGCCAGATTCAGAGAGAACTTACGCCAACGTATCTGTTGATACGCTGTGTAAGTTCTAGGATGCGCCGTCGTATCTATGTGCCGTATTCAGCATCTAAGATACGCCAGAATTTTGGCTGGATACGACCGACGTAAGTCTCCTACGCCGCCGTATCTTGGGTGCATATTTACACTGGCCGCTAGGGGTGCTTCCGTTGATTTACGCATCAAATATGTAAATGACCTAGATACGCCGATTTACGAACGTACTTGCGCCCGATGCAGTAAGCTACGCCGTTTACGTAAGGCGTACATCCGGCGTAAGTTTACCCCTCATAAAGCAGGGGTAAGTCATGTTAAGGTATGGGCGTGGGAACAGTGTCGTATGTTACGTTGTTTACGTAAGTCGTATGTGAATGGGGCTGGGCGTCGGTTACGTTCACGTCGTACGCATTGAGCCGTCGTATATTAGGGAGTATATGCGACGTGATTCTGAGCATGCGCCGTTCGATCGGCCATTCATTTACATGGGGTCACGGTTCATTTTAATACAACACGCCCACTACCTTCCTAATTTGAATTAGGCGAGCTTACGCTGGCCCATTTACGTTATGCCCGCGCAAATATGGGAGCGAGTGCTTTGTGAATACTTTGTGCTTGCCTCTCAATGTTACGTTGGCGTAGCGCATATGAGATGCGCTACGCGGGCACAAAGATGCGCGGATGTACCTGAATCTGGCCCTATGCATATTGACAGAATATTGACTGGGTTGACATTACACTCTAAATGGAAACATGGAAAGGTACAAACTTTGATTACATATAATTGTATTGGTGGTTTAATGAAGTTTAAAAATGTATTACAGTATGTCTGTAAAAAAAAAAAAAATACTAATTGAGCCCAATTTGGACATTTTCACTTAAGGGTGTACTCAGGTTTGTTGCCAGCTGTTTAGACATTAAGGGCTGTGTGTTGAGTTATTTTGAGGGGACAGCAAATTTACACTGTTATACAAGCTGTACACTCACTACTTTACATCATGGCAAAGTGTCATTTCTTCAGTGTTGTCACATGAAAAGATATACTAAAATATTTACAAAAATGTGATTGGTGTACTCACTTTTGTGAGATACTATATCTCTAACGGGGTTGACATACAAGTTAGGCCGCGTACACACGGTCGGACAAAACCGATGAGAATGGACTGAGGTTCAGTTTCATCGGTCCAAACCGACCGTGTGTATAGCCCATCGGTCTATTGTCCTTCGGTCCAAAATTTTAAAACATGCTTTAAAATCGACCCGATGGACCGCTGCCCGATCGGTCTAAACCGATGGTTAGTACAGAAAGCATCGGTTCAAAACCCGCGCATGCTCAGAATCAAGTCGACGCATGCTTGGAAGCCTTAAACTTTGTTTTATTCAGCACGTCGTGTGTTTGACGTCACCGCGTTCTGACCCGATCGGTTTTTGGAATGATGGTGTGTACGCACATCAGACCATCAGGCCACTTCAGCGGTGAACCGATGGAAATGGCCCGTCGGACCATTCTCATCGGTTTGGAACGACCGTGTGTACGCGGCCTTAGTCATGCATGGTATATTAATTACCCCAGATATAAATCTTATTTGGGAAATTATGTCAGCCACTATCCCCTCCCCTTTGTTTACATGGGTGGGAATTGTCAGCCTATAATGCCAGAACTTGTGTTTGGACTAAACCAGAAGCTCATCGCTAGTAGGAACTTGTCAAAGTTGTACATGCATCCTTCCTATACCAAAGTCACCCTTTTTTTTTGCAGATAAGCCCAGTGCCCTTAGAACCAGACTAATATTTTGAGATGGTATCCTGTTTGCGTCCCTCTTCCACAAACATGCAAGCCCCGCTTTAACCCACAAACCTATGAGAGTTGTAATTTGGCTAAATGTGGACCCACTCTTTCTTTTTTCTTTTTTTTTCATTCAAAGTCTTTTATTGAAAGGTAGACAGATATAAAGAGAATCAAACAAACGTTGTAAATTCCATCGCAGGCGCAGCTGGATAGAAATAATCAAAAGGTTGCCATATAACAAATTAAACAGTGATTTGCTAACAATGGCCCAGATTCAGGTAGATTTGCCCTTTAGTTACACCTGTGCTCTGCGCTGGGGCAAATTGGAAAGATTGCCACCTGATTCAGGATTCCTTTTGTCTGCTAACTTGCTCCTTTGTAAGGCAAAAATCAGGGCCTAAGGCAGCGCAAGTGAAAGTGGGTGTGCCCTATGCAAATGATCTTTTTTCCACTCAGCAGTGGTTTGCGCCTATTTTCAGGGCAAATTCTGCCCAACTGCTTGCACTGAGCAAATAAATAGGGGCAGACCTGCGCAGGTCTTGTGCAAAATTACATCCTGCTTGTTCCACCCCCCCCCCTGAGCAAGGTAATTTTGCCCTTTGCTGCGAGATGGCACCTCCCAGCCAAAAAAAAAAAGGAAGGCTAACTTTGTGGCAGCTGAGATGGAGATCATGCTGGCGGCACTGACGCGCCATACTGCTGTTCTGTATGGCGCTGAACGCCAAAATACTACCGTAGCCCAAAGGAGGGCAATATTTGAGGCGATAACCTTAGACATCAATGCCCTGGGCTTTGAGGACCGGACTTGGATGGACATCCAGAAAAAGTTCACGGACATGCGGCGTCGCGTCCGGGACAAAATTGTCCTCATTAAAAAGCACAGCAGGGGCACCGGAGGAGGACCAGCCTGTTCTGTGCGACTCAATCCGGAGGAGGAGGTCATCTCTCAGAGTCTAGCGCTGGAGCAGGTGGAGGGACTGCCAGGCTATGACTCCACTGTTGGGGACTTGGGGACTGGTAAGTTTTTTGTTTCTCATATCTGCTGTGTATCATGGGAGGGGGTAGAAGGGAACATGTAACAAGTTTTTGTTTCTCATATCTGCTGTGTATCATGGGAGGGGGTAGAAGTGAACATATGAGGGGGTAGAAGGGAACATATGAGTGGGTAGAAGGGAACATGTAACAAGTTTTGTTTTCTCATATCTGCTGTGTATCATGGGAGGGGGTAGAAGGGAACATATGAGGGGGTAGAAGGGAACATGTAACAAGTTTTTGTTTCTCATATCTGCTGTGTATCATGGGAGGGGGTAGAAGGGAACATATGATAAGTGTGTTGCTCCAGCAACATTTTTGTTTTGTGTCATCCACAGATGTTGATGATGAGGCTGGGCCGTCGTCGGCTGTAGGGCGACCCACGCCATCCCCAGAACATCATGGGGTGCAGTCAGGCCCTCTGCAGATCCTGGGCATGTTGGTGGAGGAGGATATCGGCCAGAGTCCATCTAGGGAGGAGGAAGTGGTGGAGGAGGCCGTTATCCTCAATCTGGAGGAAGCAGTGTCCCTCCAGGAGGATCCCACCATCCCTGACCGACCCACCACCCCCCCAACCATAACATCAAGCCCCTCCAGTGTCCCTCCCTCCAGTGTCCCCCCTCCAGTGTCACTCCCTCCTGTGTGACCCCCTCCCCTTCTGCTCCCTCAGTTCGTGCCCCAGCCTCTCCTCCAAGGAAGGCTCTTTCTACTAGGGGTGTACCCTCCAGCCTCCGTGAGGGTCTGCAGGAGGAGCAGGCCCGGCAGACCCACCATATAGGGGAGATGGTGGGAGACCTGAGGCTGGTGGCGGACAGCCTGGCATCCTCCTCCTCTGTCCAGCAGGCCCTCACCCACCATGCTGACCGGGGGGACCGACAGAATGAGACCCTGGAGGATGTTAGTGGCAATTGCGCAGCCATTGTGACCTGTCTGGTTGAACAGCAGGATGCCACTGCATTATTAACTTCGGAGGTGAGCAGGTTGGCAGGTGCGGTGGAGGCCAACACTGCTGCTGTGCGGGAGGAGGGGAGACTTACCCGACGGCAGTTGAGGATCACCACCACATGGCAGATGAGGATGTTGGGACAGACCAACACCGTCCTCAACCGCCTGGCCAACGCCATGGAGGGCTTGCAGGCACCACCTGCCAGGAGAGATGAAGTAGGGGTTGATGCTCCCCCCCCTCCATCCCCACCCCATGCTCCACCACGGTGTCTGAGAAGCCAGAGCCGGGGCACCCTTGGGCCAAGGATGTCCAAAAGAAAAAAAAAATTTATGACCATTTTTTTTTTTTTTTGGTGGCTCAGATTATGAGCTTGTTTTTTGGTTATGCTCAGATTTTGAGTTTTTTTTTTTTATTGATGCTCAGATTATGAGCTTTTTTTTTTTTGTAGCTGCCCCTGGCATGTTGGCACACAGATGTGAGATCCAGAAAGTGTGGGTGCTCTGCTTGTTCAGCTCGTCCGTCTTGTTGCTGCTGTAGTTGCTCTCCAGCTGACCTGTGGCCATCTGTTGCTAACTTGCCCCTGCTTTTATAAAGTGCAAATTTGCCCCGGCCAAACAGCTTGCACGCTTTGGGAGCAAAATGCTCCTCACACGCGCAAGTTTATGAATCAGTGGCAGTTCCTCATTTGCATATTTGCTGAGGGAAAACCATGAGAGCGCAAGTTGCTCCCTGAGCAAAATTGCCCCTTAATTGCGCCGGGGCAGAGAAACTGCCTCCGTGCAAAAATGGCACATTTCAGGCTTAGCTTGCTTTCTGGGTCACCCGCAAATTTGCCTGGGAGCAAATCCATACTTGCGCGGCGCAAATCACACTTGCTCCCGCGCAAGTCGTACTTGAATCTGGGCCAATACGTTTTCTAACAGCGTCAGCACATGAGTGGTTACTAGGCCCCTATGTTGCCTTGGGTTCTTAAGAGAGTAATCAAGGTGTGTAGTATTGCATGTTAGAAATAGCAACTAAATTCGGCTTACCATTGCTTCTACGATTGCATCAACCGAAACTATAGTGAATCGGATGTGTAAGGTTATGGTTGGCTGTAAACGCCACATCCAGGCAGATAAGAGAGAGAATTAAGGTTATAGGTAGTATGTAAGGGGGCAGAGGGGGAGGGGAATGGGGTGCTCCCAAGTAGTATGACATATGATATATGGTGCACAGTCACATTGCTAAAAGAGTTTTTCCGGCAGCTACCCTGACTTCGCTGCTTCATATTCCTGTGAGTATCTGAAAGAGAACCAGGGTTGCCAGGTGTCGTGGAAGCTCTCGGCTGAGCCTCTATCTTGGGCCAAGGTGTCCTCCATCTCGCAGACCTCGATGACTCTATGGAGCCAGTCGGTGATGGACGGGACCCTAGTGGAGTTCCAATTCAAGGGTATCAGGGATTTGGCACCGTTTAAGAGATGCATGGTCAAGGACCTCTTATAGCGCGCCAGTGGGAAGGAGGACAAATGCAATAAGCAGCAGGCAGCGTTCAACACCAGTTTGGTCTCCGTTATTTGCTTAATCAGACGTTGTATTTTCTCCCAGAAGGCAGAGATCAAGGGGCAACTCCACCAAATGTGGAGCAAAGTGCCCCTTTCAGTCTGGCACCTCCAGCATATATCTGGTTTCTGGGGGTTCCATTTATGGAGCCTGTCAGGGGTGTGGTACCAGCGTGTTAGGAGTTTGTAGCTTGTTTCCTGGAGTTTGGTGCTAATTGAGCATTTATGTGCAAGAGTGCAGGCATACTGCCATTGTTTCTCCGAGATCTCCATCCCAAGGTCCCCTGACCACCTCTCCTTATGTCCGGATTTCTCCGAGTCGTCAGTGTGCTGTAGCCAAAAGTACACCATTGAGGTGGTTTTATCCAAAGGGCTTTGTGAGCTGCAAACGGACTCTAGGTCGGTCAGTGGTCTAATGAGGTCCCGTATGTCTCCGAGTTTGCCCAGGTCACTCTTTCTTTTTTTATTATTCTTTATTTAATTTTATCAAAAATTCCAATCATATTACTCCGTTGCATTTCCAATATATAAAAAGATCAAATATATATCCATATACAAACATTAGAAAATCCCAATTTAACCCGAGTCGACATAGAGAGAAAACATTCGACATAGGGAGACATGAAGATTCGACGAAGTAGCTAAACGCATACGATCGCAGCAAGCGGACATTTATGGTGAAATGCTCTGCCCATAGGCTATAGAGATGTACAGAATTGTTTGCCAGTGAATAATTTGCGGCAATTTTTGCTCGTTCGCGTTCGCCGATGAGTGCGAACATATGCGCTGTTCGATCCGCCTCCTATTAATTCACATTGAGCAAACTTTGACCCTCTAACTCACAGTCAGCAGACACATTCCAGCCAATCAGCAGCATACCCTCCCTCCCTGACCCTCCCACCTCTCGGGCAGCATCTATTTTAGATTCATTCTGAACCTGCATTCTTAGTGAGAGGAGGGAGAGTGTTGCTGCTGCTGAATTTATAGGCAAATCTATAGCTAGGCTAGTGTTTTCAGTGTCCACTCCAGTCCTGCTTTTTTCTTCTTCTCTGTAATCTAATTGCAGTTGCCTGCTAGGCAGCGTGTGTGTCAGGATCACAGCGTACACTATGCCCAGTGCCACCCACCACTCATCTATCTTGGTGGCACAGTAGAAAACATTTAAAAATATATATATTTTTTATTACTGCAATAGAATAGTAGTCAGTTGCCTGGCTGCCAGCGTGTGTCAGGGGTACAGCGTACACTGTGCCCAGTGCCACCCACCACTCATCTATCTTGGTGGCACAGTTCATAGTTTTAAAAAAAAAAAAAATATTACTGCAATATAATAGTAGTCAGTTGCCTGGCTGCCAGCGTGTGTCAGGGGTACAGCGTACACTGTGCCCAGTGCCACCCACCACTCATCTATCTTGGTGGCACAGTACATAACATTTAAAAACCCCAAAAAATTGACTGCAATAGAATAGTAGTCAGTTGCCAGCGTGTGTCAGGCTCATAGTGTATACTGTGCCCACTTGCCCAGTGCCACCACTCATATATCTGGTGGCATAGTAGATTAAATTTAAAAAGAAAAAACACAATTTTGACTGCAATAGAATAGCAGTTAGTTGTCTGCAGGCATGTGTCAGGCCTACAGCGTCTACTCTGCCAACTTCTTTTTTTTTTTGCGTGTAATTACATTTTTTTTATTAAGTGTATTTTGTGCGTGTACTCGAGAGAGGAGCCGGACTGCAGGAGTTGGGAGTAGGCAGGCCTCCCCCAGAGGCAATCTGCCACCTTTCTCCATGCCCCGGGTGGCAATGGCGGGTGTGTGGGGGGGTCCTCCCACACAGCCCGCCCTACCTGCTCCGCTTTGAAGCCCAACGGGGCAGAGGGACTCCCTATAAGGGAGTGAGAGGATTTGCCCGCTCAACCAGCCCCGTTAGTCCTTCGCCTCTCTTTTTATAGAGACCGCATGGTCAAAGTGCGTGCATGTTAACCCAATTTCGAGTGCGTGTAAGTGTGGTGGTTTTGTGGGAGGGGGGTGGGCGTACTAAGCGCAGGCTTACCTCGCATAGCACACCCACCGGGAGCCGGGCTGAGACCACCAAACTCAATTCACATGTAGCCGAGACCGGGATCCGAACCCCTAGCTGCAGAGGTGAATGGCTTGTCAGCGCAGTGCCAATCGCGTTGAGCCACCGCAGCTCCCTGTTACTCTGTCAACTTCTGCCAGTGCACATTGCCACTCATATCTGGTGTCACAGTAGCTTGCACGCATAGTACAACTAAACAAATAAAAAAAAATGACTGGCAGAGGCAGGCCACCCTGCAGGGGCTGTCGTGTTTGTGGTGCTGTGATTCCCTTTGGCCCTAGAATAATGCCCAGTGTTCAGAGGCCACGTACCCTGAACTCGAAAAGTTCTGAGGACATAGTTGACTGGCTAACACAGGACACCCAATCTTCTACAGCTTCCGCTCGTAACCTTGACGCACCATCCTCCTCCTGCTCAGCTTCGGGCACCTCGCAAGTTACCACTCGCCCGCATGCCGCCACCACCAACACTAGCATCACAGCTGCTTCACTTGATCTGTCAGAGGAGTTATTTACACATCAGTTGGAAGAAATGAGTGATGCGCAACCATTATTGCCAGAGGTTGTAGATAAAAGGGATATGACTCTGTCAGGCAGCATTACACACATGGACGTATGGTGTGATGATGATGTACCCGCTGCTGCTTCCTTTGCTGAGTTGTCAGATACAAGTGAAGCGGTTGATGATGACGATGTGTCCGGGGATGTCACGTGGGTGCCCGCTCGAAGAGAAGAAGAACAGGGGGAAAGTTCAGATGGGGAGACAGAGAGGAGGAGGGGACAAGTTGGAAGCAGGGGGAGGTCGTCGCAAGGAGCTAGTGGCACAGTCAGACAGCATGTATCGGCACCCGGGGTCAGCCAGACAGCACGCCAATCAACGCATGCTGTTGCCACCACCAGAATGCCATCATTGCAAAGCTCAGCAGTTTGGCATTTTTTTTGTGTGTCTGCCTCTGATAACAGTGATGCCATTTGCAACCTGTGCCAAAAGAAACTGAGTATTGGGAAATCCAACACCCACCTAGGTACAACTGCTTTGCGAAGGCACATGATCGCACATCACAAACGCCTATGGGATCAACACATGATGACGAGTACAAGCAGCACACAAGCTCAAAGCCACCATCCTCCTCCTGGTGCAGCATCTTCAGCCACGTCAACCACTGCTGTCCTCCTTGCCCCCTCTCAACCATCCGCCACTCCGTCTCTTACCTTGAGCAGTTCCTGCTCATCTGCCCACAGTCAAGTGTCTGTCAAGGACATGTTTGAGCATAAGAAGCCAATGTCACAGAGTCACCCCCTTGCCCGGCGTCTGACAGCTGGCTTGTCAGAACTCTTAGCCCGCCAGCTTTTACCATACAAGCTGGTGGAGTCTGAGGCCTTCAAAAAATGTGTAGCTAATCCCCAACCTGTACTCTATTGTGCAAAAGGAAGTCATGGCATCCCTGGCACACAGTGTTGGGGCAAGGGTCCATCTGACCACTGATACCTGGTCTGCAAAGCACGGTCACCTACACTGCGCATTAGGTAAACCTGTTGATGGCTGCCAAGCATGTAATGCGTGGCTCTGCAGAGGAGTTGGTGACACCGCCACGACTTGCAGGTAGGTCTGCTGCCACTTCCTCTACTCCTCCTACTCCATCCTCTTTGATAACCTCCTCGGCTGAGTCCTCTTCTGCTGATGCGTCTTGCTCCACATCAACTTCACCCCCCCAGCTCCCCAGGGGCTATTCCACATCACGGATACGACAGTGTCACGCCGTCTTGGGGTTGACTTGCCTGAAAGCAGAGAGTCACACCGGACCAGCATTCCTGTCCGCCCTGAACGCACAGGTGGATCAATGGCTGACTTTGCACCAACTGGAGATCGGCAAAGTGGTGTGTGACAACGGAAGCAATTTGTTGGCGGCATTGAATTTGGGCAAGTTGACACATGTCCCGTGCATGGCACATGTGATGAATCTGATTGTACAACGCTTTGTGCATAAGTACCCAGACTTACAGGACGTCCTCAAGCAGGCCAGGAAGGTGTGTGGCCATTTCAGGCGTTCCTACATGGCCATGGCGCACTTTTCAGATATCCAGCGGCGAAACAACATGCCAGTGAGGCGACTGATTTGCGACAGCCCGACACGTTGGAATTCAACACTCCTAATGTTCGACCTCCTGCTCCAACAAGAAAAAGCCGTCAATGAGTATTTGTAGGACCGGGGTGCTAGGACAGCCTCTGCGCAGCTGGGAATTTTTTTGCCACGTTACTGGACGCCTATGCGCAATGCCTATAGGCTCATGCGTCCTTTTGAGGAGGTGAAAAACCTAGTCAGTCGCACTGAAGGCAGCATCAGCGACATCAGGCCGTAGATGAGTGTGAAGAGGAAGAGTTGTGGTCACCATCACCACCAGAAACAGCCTTATCAGCATCACTTGCTGGACCTGCAGAAACGCTGGAAGAGGAGTGTGAGGAAGTAGAGTCAGAAGAGGAATGTGGCTTTGAGGAGGAGGAAGACCAACCACAGCAGGCATCCCAGGGTGCTTGTTGTCACCTATCTGGTACCCGTGGTGTTGTACATGGCTGGGAGGAAGAACAGATCTTCAGTGAGATCAGTGAGGACGAGGAACGGGACATGAGTAGCTTGGCATCCAACCTTGTGCAAATGGGGTCTTTCATGCTGTCGTGCCTGTTGAGGGACCCTCGTATAAAAAGGCTGAAGGAGAACGACCTGTACTGGGTGGCCACGCTACTAGACCCCCGGTATAAGCAGAAAGTGCCTGAAATGTTACCAAATTCCCGGAAGTCGGAAAGGATGCAGCAGTTCCAAAATAAATTAAAAAGTATGCTTTACACAGTGTACAAGGGTGATGTCACAGCACAACGGGAATCTAACAGTGGAAGAGGTGAAAGTAATCCTCCTCCTACCGTGACCACGCCAGCAAGGACAGGACACTTTACAGACGTGTTGTTGATGGAGGACATGCAGAGCTTTTTCAGCCCTACGCGTCACCACAGCCCTTCGGGGTCCACCCTCAGAGAACGACTCGACCGACAGGTAGCAGACTACCTCACCTTAACTGAAGATATCGACACTCTGAGGAGCGATGAACCTCTTGAATACTGGGTGTGCAGGCTTGACCTGTGGCCTGAGCTATCCCAATCTTCTGGCCTGCCCCGCTTCAAGTGTCCTTTCAGAAAGGACCTTCAGTGCAGCAGGAGGTATTGTCACTGAGAAGAGAAGTCGCCTAGGTCAAAAAAGTCTACATTACCTCACTTTTATTAAGATGAATGAGGCATGGATCCCGAAGGGACTGACAGTGGGCGATACATTTGACTAAAGGCCTGATGAGATGAGCTTCCTTGGGCTACAAATGGTCCACACGCTGCTGTATTTTATCTCTGCATGCCGGATGACTTGCGTGACTTATCCGCCACCAAATAGGGTTCAAGCCGCAATGTTTTAGTGCACTTTCTGCCTGGAAAACATACATTTTTCTGGCCGCTGCTACAGCAGCAGCTGCAACAATACCTACTTTTTCAGGCATATGTACATGCCTAATTTTTCTGGCCTCTTGTGCTGCACTGTGGCTGCAAAAACAAAACAAAAAAAAAGGCACATACATGTGTCATTTCCCCTTTGTGATCGTTACCTTGTTGTGGTGAAGGGGCTTGCATATCACAATGAAGCGACCACCTCTATGAGTGTGTTGGCAATGGCAATGTTGGCACACCCCAGATGATAAGGTCGTTGCTTCATTGTGAACAGACCAAAAGCGATCGGCTGGATAATTTTGCATAGAAAAAACATTAATTTTCTTTGTGATCATCTAAGGCAGACCTGGGCAAACTACGGCCCGGCGGACCTTTTAATCCGGCCCCCGGGCAGTGTTGCCAATAGGGTTGTCCCGATACCGATACCAGTATCGGTATCGGGACCGATACCGAGTATTAGCGGGAGTACTCGTACTCCCGCTAATACCCCCGATACTAAAATAGAATACTTCCCCCCCCGCCGCCAAAGCCGCCGCCGCTGCCACGTTAATCACCGCGGCGGGGAACATTACAGACAGCGTTCGTTTGAACAGTTGTTTTCCCCGCCGCGCATAGACACTCCCCCTTGGACGGATCTGTCCAATTGCGAGAAAGGGGGAGTCACATAGACACTCCCCCTTGCCCGCGATTGGACAGATCCATCCAAGGGGGAGTGTCTATGCGCAGCGGGGAAAACAGCTGTTCAAACAAACGCTGTCTGTAATGTTCCCCGCCGCGGTGATAACAGTAGGTACGGGGGACAATGGCTGCTGTACGGGGGACAATGGCTGCTGTATGGGGGACAATGGCTGCTGTACGGGGGACAATGGCTGCTGTATGGGGGACAATGGCTGCTGTAAGGGGGACAATGGCTGCTGTAAGGGGGACAATGGCTGCTGTACGGGGGACATGGCTGATGTACTGGGGACATGGCTGCTGTACTGGGGACATGGCTGCTGTACGGGGGACATGGCTGCTATACTGGGGACATGGCTGCTATACTGGGGACATGGCTGCTATATTGGGGACATGGCTGCTGTACTGGGGACATGGCTGCTGTACGGGGGACATGGCTGCTATACTGGGGACATGGCTGCTATACTGGGGACATGGCTGCTATACGGGGACATGGCTGCTATACGGGGGACATGGCTGTTATACCGGGGTCATGGCTGTTATACGGGGGACATGGCTGCATTTGGGGACACATTTAAAAAAAAGTATCGGTATTCGGTATCGGCGAGTACATAAAAAAAAGTATCGGTACTTGTACTCAGTCCTAAAAAAGTGGTATCGGGACAACCCTAGTTGCCAACCGTCCATAGAATTACGGACAGTACGTAAATAAAAGGCACTTTTTCCCTGTTCGTAAAAGTCCGTAATAAGGGAAATGTGCCCGTAAAAAGATCCGAATGTGAGCCGCAGCGCAGGCAGCATCTAGTCCTCTTACATTATGCATAGCCTCGCCCTCTCTGACCGCCCAGCCCACCACCACCCACCGCGCAGCCAATTATCAAAGCGCATTTTCGCGCTAATTATCAAAGCGCATTTTCGCGCTAACAACACTGCTGCCAGCCTATTCAAAAGAGCAGCGCGGGGAAACTGAGGAACATCGTAGAATGTGTGGACTCTGTGGAGAGCGGCACCGGCGGGATAGCACACAGCAGCAGATGTAGTGGACACACTGCAGACGCACCCCCACTGTGAAGAAGTGATATGATAATTTATTTGCAGCCTCTGTGCCATGTCCCCAGCCTCTGTCCCCCTCCTGTGTCATGTCCCCAGCGTCTGTCCCCCTCCTGTGTCATGTCCCCAGCGTCTGTCCCCCTCCTGTGCCATGTCCCCAGCGTCTGTCCCCCTCCTGTGTCATGTCCCCAGCCTCTGTCCCCCTCCTGTGTCATGTCCCCAGCGTCTGTCCCCCTCCTGTGTCATGTCCCTAGCGTCTGTCCCCCTCCTGTGTCATGTCCCCAGCGTCTGTCCCTCTCCTGTGTCATGTCCCCAGCGTCTGTCCCCCTCCTGTGTCATGTCCCCAGCGTCTGTCCCCCTCCTGTGTCATGTCCCCAGCCTATGTCCCCCTCCTGTGTCATGTCCCCAGCCTCTGTCCCCCTCCTGTGTCATGTCCCCAGCCTCTGTCCCCCTCCTGTGTCATGTCCCCAGCCTCTGTCCCCCTCCTGTGTCATGTCCCCAGCCTCTGTCCCCCTCCTGTGTCATGTCCCCAGCCTCTGTCCCCCTCCTGTGTCATGTCCCCAGCCTCTGTCCCCCTCCTTGTCATGTCCCCAGCCTCTGTCCCCCTCCTGTGCCATGTCCCCAGCCTCTGTTCCCCTCCTGTGCCATGTCCCCAGCCTCTGTCCCCCTCCTGTGCCATGTCCCCAGCCTCTGTCCCCCTCCTGTGCCATGTCCCCAGCCTCTGTCCCCCTCCTGTGCCATGTCTATAACAAGTACCAGTTGTCCAACAATGATATTTACTGCTTTTTATAAAGAAATACAATTGATTTTATGCAGTATTGAGTTTAGCCTTTTGGCCCGGCCTTCCAAAATATTTTTAGTTTCTCATGTGGCCCCATCGAAAAAATAATTGCCCACCCCTGATCTAAGGTGATCATTAAAGCCTACTAGGCCAACAATGGGCCCACACTGCAGAATCATTGTTTTCTGGGTCACTTACTGTAGCTGTCACTGAACTACCTCAGCACGACCATAAGCTTTGAAAAACCCCTATCGCCTGCAATCTCCAAAACGTTCATTGACGTCAGTGAGGACAAGGAACGGGACATGGCTAGCTTGGTATCCAACCTTGTGTAAATGGGGAGTTTGCGGTTGTGCTAATGGATAGAGTTGAGCGAACCCGAACTGTAAAGTTCGGGTTCAGTACGGACTTTGGGTTTTTCCCGAACCCGGACCCGAACCCGAATAATTGCTGAAAGTTCGGGTCCGGGTTCGGAGTTTGGGGAAAAAAATGCGCGGAGGTCCCCCCAAATTCAATAACCAGACCTTTTAGGTCTGGTATGGAAATTAAGGGGAACCCCGCCGTCAATTTAAAAAAAAATGACGTAGGGTTCCCCCTAAATATCCATAACCAGACCCTTCAGGTCTGGTGTGGATTTTAAGTGGAACTCCACCCCAAATTTAAAAAAAAAAGTTCCCCCTAAAATCCACACCAGACCCCTTATCCGAGCATGTTGACCTGGCCGGCCACAGAAAAGAGGGGGGGACAGAGTGCGGCCCCCCCTTTCCTGAACCACACCAGGCCACATGCCCTCAACATTGGGAGGGTGCTTTGGGGTGCCCCCCAAAGCACCGTGTCCCCATGTTGATGGGGACAAGGGTCTCATCCCCACAACCCTTGCCCGGTGGTTGTGGGGGTATGCGGGCAGGGGGCTTATCAGAATCTGGAAGACCCCTTTAACAAAGGGGACCCCCAGATCCTGGCTCCCCCCTGTGTGAAATGGGGTACCCCTACCATTTCACAAAGGAAGTGTAAATAGTAGTTTTCAGAAAAAAAAACACACACACCGTAGAACAAATTACTTTATTAATTAAACCAAATAAAAATCCAGCGGTGAAAATAGACGATCGATGCTGCTCGCTGCTCCATCGTTGTCTCTATCCAGCGTCGGGTGATCTCTCCAGTGACGGGTGATGTCTTCAGCGATTGGTCCAGCAATGAGAACATCCATCCATTCAGAGCACAGCTCAGCGAATGACGCGCCGATGCTTTGACGTTTCTTTTATAGGGGAGGCGGGCCACGCATCACGTGACCCCATCCTGCTCTGACGCAAGGGCTGTCCCAGTGACATAGCAGAGTGTGCGTCAGAGGGGGACGGGGTCACGTGATGCGTGGCCCACCTCACGCCTAACCCTAACCCTATCTGTTACCCTAACCCTATCTGTAACCCTAACCCTATCTGTAACCCTAACCCTAACCCTAAGCCTTACACTACCTGATCGATATAACATCATACCTGATGTTTTAAAGCACGTTATTCCAAACAATTTATGAATGTTAGGTGATTTCTGCCCTTTATGGATTAAAAACGGACTCTGCGACAACTACGTAATTTTCCATGGGAGTTTTGCCATGGATCCCCCTGTGGCATGCCACAGTCCAGGTGTTAGTCCCCTTGAAACAACTTTTACATCACTATTGTGGCCAGAAAGAGTCCCTGTGCGTTTTAAAATTCGCCTGCCCATTGAAGTCTATGGCGGTTCGCCCGGTTCGCCCGTTCGCGAACATATGCGCAAGTTTGCATTCGCCGTTCGCGAACGCAAAATTCCGCGACATCACTGACTGAAAAATTCTAATGTTGGTTGACTAGTAATAATAATTAATAAATATAATTATCATTAGCCATACAACATTAGAATTCTTCTATAGCTTGTAGGCGGAACATTCGACCGGAAAATATACGATTGCGGCATCGTACAGTTTCCTTGCTCCGTCAAATCTTTTTTTTTTTTTTTTTTAGATTCTGTCGAATCATCATCTTTTTTTTTTTAAAGATTCTGTTGAATCTTCTTCTTTTTTTTTTTTAAAGATTCCGACAAATCTTCTTTTTTTTTATCCTTTTAAAGATTCCGTCAAATCTTCTTAGAACATTCGACAGACACCATAAGCCTTCAATGACAGATTCGACCTTAAAGGGTCACTAAAGGAATTTTTTTTTTTAGCTTAATAGCTTCTTTTACCTTACTGCAGTCCTGGTTTCATGTCCTCATTGTTCGTTTTTGCTCTGATGTTGCTGTAATTCCTCTCTGTTCTGGACACTTCCTGGTTGTCTGTTTCCTGATCACCACAGTACTGGGAGATTTTAGTTTCGTTTTCAAACCAATACTGCTCTATGGCACTGTCCAGCACAGATACAGCATAACATGCTAAAACAAAACTAAATGCAAAAACGAAACTAAAAAACTACAGGTACATTATATGATTGATTTTTATCTATTTTTTATTGTTTTTAAAAGGAATCAGTTAACTACTATGTCTCTATACCCTGTAAACAGTCATTTCAGGAAAAAAAAAATGTTTTTCCTTTAGTGACCCTTTAATTAATTTGGATTTTCGGACGAATGCATTTTTTTAACGAAAAACTAAATAAATAAAAATAAATTTTCATGAGTAACTAAATACATTTATTTTTCGGATGAAAACAAAATTCCGAAATAAAATATTTCAGTGTGCACATGTCTAATTTTTAACCATCTTTTTCCCTGTTTATCTTTGGCCCACTCCACGACCTGAGACAGCACCACTGCATTATAATATTTTCTAATATCAGGGACAGCAAGTCCACCGTGTTTCCTGTTGTAATACCAAGAAGGAGATTCTATATTTTGTGTTCTTCCATCTAAAATTCATTAGCAAGGTTTTAAGCACTCTGAAGTATGGTTGAGGTAGTGCTACTGGTATCATCTGGAATTTATACAAAATCTATAGGAAAAGAACCATCTTCAGAATAGTAATTTGTCCTATCAATGATATTGGTCTATTTATTACCCTTTTAATTTCCATTTTTATTTCATCTAATAGGGGAATGTCATTTATTTTATACATTTTCTTTATTGAGTTAGCAAGTAGGGTTGAGCGAACCCGAACTGTAAAGTTCGGGTTCGGTACGGAGTTTGGTTTTTTTTGTACCCGGACCCGGACATTTTGTTGAAAGTTCTAGTTCGGGTCCGGTGTTTGGCAATTTACGGCGGGCTGCAGGGCAGCCAATCACCATTTGTTTTAATTGTTTTACTTAGAAGCCATCACAGCCATGCCTACTATTGGCATGGCTGTGATTGGCCAGTGTAGCATGTGACCCAGCATGTGACCCAGCCTCTATATAAGCTAGAGGCACATAGCACAGCTCGTCACTCTGCATTATCTAGGGTAGGGAAAGGCTGCTGCTGATCTGAGGGAGAGATTTAGATAGGACTATCCTGCTTCACAAATCTACACCAGGAACGTTTCTTTCTGTGAGATACTCTGCATTAGCTAGGGTAGGGAAAGGCTGCTGCTGATCTGAGGGAGAGATTTAGATAGGAGTCAGTCCTGGTTCACAAATCAAATTGCACCTGCACTGCATCTGTTCCTGTGAGATAGTCTGCATATTGCAGCTGCACTGCATTTATTTGTGTGAGATACTCTGCATCAGATAGTTTAGGACAAGGTTCCTGCTGATCTGAGGGAGAGATTTAGATAGGAGTCAGTCCTGGTTCACAAATCAAATTGCACCTGCACTGCAACTGTTCCTGTGAGATAGTCTGCATATTGCAGCTGCACTGCATTTATTTTTGTGAGATACTCTGCATCAGATAGTTTAGGACAAGGTTCCTGCTGATCTGAGGGAGAGATTTAGATAGGAGTCAGTCCTGGTACACAAATCAAATTGCACCTGCACTGCAACTATTCCTGTGAGATAGTCTGCATATTGCAGCTGCACTGCATTTATTTTTGTGAGATACTCTGCATCAGATAGTTTAGGACAAAGTTCCTGCTGATCTGAGGGAGAGATTTAGATAGGAGTCAGTCCTGGTTCACAAATCAAATTGCACCTGCACTGCATCTGTTCCTGTGAGATAGTCTGCATATTGCAGCTGCACTGCATTTATTTTTGTGAGATACACCCTGTATATACTTTTCTTCTATTGTGCTATTCCAAAAACATCCATTTAGGGCAAACAAATATATTTTGCAGTGTTTCCTCCAGGGTTTGCCGTGTTTCATCCATATCTGTAAGTGTGAGAAAAACACTTTAGCTACTGTTCTTCTATTGTTCTATTAAAAAAACACCCATTTACGGCAAATAAATATATTTTACAGTTTTTCCTCCAGTGTTTGCAGTCTTGCCTGCATATCTGTACATGTGAGATACACACGTTACATACTGTTTTCTATTGTGCTATACAAAAAAAAATATATTTTGGGCAAATAATTTTTTTTTGGTGCGTTTCCTGCATATCTGTAGGTGTGAGATAAACACTTTAGCTAGTGTTCTTCTATTGTTCCATTCAAAAAACACCCATTTAGGGCAAGTTCCTACATTTTTGGAAAAATGAGGAGAACGTCAAATAAGGGACGTGGCTGCGGTCGCGGTGCTGCTGGTGGAGCTCCTGTTGCAGGGAGAGGACATGGACGATCTGTGCCAGCTACAAGCACAAGTGAAACACCTTTCTCAGGTGCGAGTAGGCGACAGAGCCTGCAGCGGTATTTGGTCGGGCCTAATCCGGCTCTATGAATTTTGAGGCCAGGAGCAGAACAGGCGGTAGTAGATTGGGTTGCTGACAGTGCCTCCAGTGCCTTCACATTGTCTCCCAACCAGTCTTGTGCTGAAAGATCAGAGTTGGCACCTGCAGTCGATTTCCATCAGCCTTTCACCTCACCCCCTTGCAAATTAGCCAAGCAGTCTGAGCCCCAAATCATGCAGCAGTCTCTTCTGCTTTTTGATGAGTCTGTTAGCATGTTTTCCCAGGGCCATCCACCTAGCCCTGCCCCAGAAGTGGAAGAGATTGAGTGCACCGATGCCCAACCACTTATGTTTCAAGATGAGTTCATGGGGGGACCGTCACAGCACATCTCGGATGATGATGAAACACAGTTGCTGCTGCTTTTGCAATTGTGCAGACCGACAAGGAGGGCAGTGCTGAAGACTGGGTGGAAGATGATGTGGAGGATGATGAGGTCCTCGACCCGACATGGAATCAACCTCATGCAGGTGACCCATGTAGTTCGGAGGAAGAGGCAGTGGTCGTACAGAGCCACTAGCACAGCAGAAGAGGGAGCAGGGTGCCAAAGCGGAGCGTCCGTCCCCTAGACAGTACGCCTGCTACTGCCCAACGCAGCAAGGGACCGAGCACACCAAAGCCAGGTCCAAGGAGTTCCCTAGCGTGGCAGTTCTTCACACAATGTGCTGATGACAAGACACGAGTGGTTTGCACGCTGTGCAATCAGAGCCTGAAGCGAGGCATAAACATTCTCAACCTGAGCACAACCTGCATGACCAGGCATCTAAGTGCAAGGCACGAGCTGCAGTGGAGTACACACCTCAAAAACCGAGAAAGGTCTCTGGCTCCTCCTGCTTCCTCTTCTGCTTCAGTCTCGGGCCTCTCTGCCTCTTCATCCACCTCTGTAGTGACAGTGCCACCTGCCACCCCGCAATCAGAGGATCGGCAAGCAACACTGCCACCTGGGTCACCAAACATCTCCACAATGTCCCATGGAAGCATTCAGCTCTCTATCTCCCAAACACTGGAGTGGAAGAGGAAGTACCCCCCTACCCATCCGCGATCCCTGGCCCTGAATGCCAGCATTTCAAAATTCCTGGCCTTTGAAATGCTGTCATACCGTCTGATGGAGACGCAGAGTTTTAAAAGCCTGATGGCATTGGCTGTCCCACAGTACGTCGTGCCCAGCCGCCACTACTTTTCCAGGCGAGCCATGCCTTCCCTGCACAACCAAGTGGGGGACAAAATCAGGTGTGCACTGCGCAACGCCATCTGTGCCAAGGTCCACCTAACTACGGATACGTGGACCAGTAAGCACAGCCAGGGATGTTATATCTCCCTAACAGCGCACTGGGTAAATGCAGTGGCGGCTGGGCCTGAGGCGGATAGCAGTTTGGCGCATGTCCTTCCACCACCGAGGATTGCAGAGCGCTTCAGTTTGCCTCCTGTTGCTAATTCCTTCTACTCCTCTTCCTCATCCACTACCGCCTCCTCATCCGGTCAGCGTAACTCAATCACCACCAACTTCAGCATAGTCATGGGTAAACGCCAGCAGGCAGTTTTAAACTTTCCTGTTTGGGGGAAAAACCCCACACCGCGCAGGAGTTGTGGGGGGACATGGAACAACAGACTGATGAGTGGTTGGCGTCAGTGAGCCTCAAGCTGGGCCTGGTGGTGTGCGATAACGGGCGAAATCTCGTAGCAGCTCTGGGCCTAGCCGGTTTGACGCACATCCCTTGCCTGGCGCATGTGCTGAATTTGGTGGTGCAGAGGTTCCTTAAAACTTACCCCGATATGCCACGGCTGCTGCAGAAAGTTTGTGCCGTCTGTGCGCACTTTCGGCGTTCTCACCCTGCTGCTGCTCGCCTGGCAGCGCTGCAGCGTAACTTTGGCCTTCCCGCTCACCGCCTCATATGTGACGTGCCCACAAGGTGGAACTCCACCTTGCACATGCTGGCCAGACTGTGCGAGCAGCAGCAGGCGATAGTGGAGTTTCAGCTGCAACACGCACGCGTGAGTCGCTCTGCGGAACAGAACCACTTCACCACCAATAACTGGGCCTCCATGCGAGACCTGTGTGCATATTAGGGTGCGGGGTCTCCCTGAGGGAATCGACCAGGCCTCAATGCCCCTGGCGGTGTCCGCCATTTTCAATGACCTGCTCGAGCGGCCTGCTGATGCGCCCATCGAGATGGAAAGGATCCATCATGCCCTGAGACCCCCACCCAGGGACTCGGAACCCCCCAGAGATGTAGTGTGCTGTATAGTGAACTTTCCCCTGAAAGAAGAAATTCTTAAGAGAGCCAGAATCAGGGGACGTATTTTACACAATGGCGCCGACATAAAGTTGTTCCAAAACTTGTCCCAGATAACTTTGCAAACTAGGCGCACTCTGCGCCCCCTGCTGGACACTCTTCGGGCGCAAAATATTCAATACAGATGGAAGTTTCCATTCTGCCTATCTGCAACCGCCAGAGGGCGCACCGCCCTCCTACGTACACGGGAAGACCTTCCTGCCTTCTGTGAACAACTCAACATACCGCCCATCGACATCCCAGAATGGTACGCATTCTATTTCCTGACGGATCCGTGGAAGCCAGTATCACATGCTTCATCACCCAAGGCACGGCTCACCCTCCGGTCACGCTGACACCCCACGGAGGGGTAATCGGGACATGTGAACACGTGAGTGTTCAGATCTGGAATCGTGGTTCCGTGAGTTAAACTGTTTCTTCTTTCCTCCCGTACCCAGTTTGCCTCAATTCGCCCCTTTCCCTCCATGATCGCTTTGAGCTGCCTCTGTTGCGATTTGCATTGACTATGTACTGTGGGGTGGCGACCCTCTCTCATGACCTCACGCCAATAGCTCTGACTTGTCTTTAGACATAACATGAGCCTAGCGGAACTTTAACTTGCTCCCCAAAAGGGCCCTACGAACCCTCATGTTGGTCAGCTTGCTCTTTTCAATGGCATTGGGAGGTCAGAGATGCCCCCGAGAGGTAGTAACTGAGCCGTCTCAGAAATAGCAGGAAACCTAAGGTTTAGAATACTTTACTTACTCAGTGGTAACATGCATGCTTCTCTTTTGCCTGGGAGGCTTCGGCCTAGCCCAGGTTACTCTTGTGCGCCATTGGAAGTGAATCCAAATATGCTCTCACTATCACCCATGCAAAAGCGTAGCACCAGATACGCCGCTATCTGAGCGATGCTGCTACACAGGGAAACCTGCTCTGACCTGCCCGGTGTGCTCCCTGAACTCGGAGCATCCAGGCAATGAGAGGGAAGGCTGCTTATTTACCCTTAGACCCTTTGGTTACTTGTCTTGCCCTGTGATTGCCTCACTTAAGTTCTATGCCTATTCCTCCCAGGCGGATAGTCGTAGGCCATCACTGCCTTAAATACAAACTCCTGGAGAGGCCTCGCCCACTCGCATACCTGCCTATCAAGCTCTGAGGCTAGTTAAAGACTGGGACTGGGATCATTTTTGTTATCACTGTCATAGTGCCTTTTACTCTTACTCTTATTTTTCAGGAATTGTTTTGTTCTCAAGCACGGTAACCTGATCTACGATTCCATTGCTGAGTTGAACTAAGATGCAGTGGTTCAGGTTTCTAGTTTATGTGATATATGTTACTGTTATGTCTAAGCTGACGCAAAGTTACTTATACCCTCAAAGCTAGGTTCACAAGTTTACCCTTCACACCAGAACCTCTGAGGGACCTTCTCACACACCAGGTCTTTTGTGCCTCTCCTAGGCCTCCCTTAACTCTTTTGACCCCATATGGTTTCCAAATTGCTCTGCACTGTTTTTCTATTGTTAAAGTAGTCCATGGTAAACCACTATACATTTCCTTGTCGTCCTCTCTAATGCCGAATCGCAGGTTCCCCTTCAGGTTTACTACCCCCACACAGCTGTCCAACAGGACTACAGCTGACGTTCCGGAACCCTCACCCACCTTGCCTCTCCTTCCCTACCCATCCCCCTCCCTATTAGGTGTCTCGACCCATTTCGTAGTCACCTCCGGAATTCCCCCCCTTCTCCCCTCTAGAACTGAGGGGACGTGCTCACAGAGTTTGATATCTAACCCCCCCTTGTCTTACCTATAGACTCGGGGTCTCAACCCGTACCACTCTAATAACCAATCTCCCCCCTCTTCTGTCTCTCCCTTGCTACCTTGTAACTCTCTCCCTGTCCCTCCCACATCCCGTGCAAACCAGAACCTCACTTCTCTCTCCCTCCTTCTCTTTTCATTTCCCTCCTAGAGAGCCACTCCTCCTTCCCTTCCAGAAAGTTCACGGCCTTTCCCGAAACCCCCTCTGAACTCTATAACTCCGCTAAATGGATAAGTCCAATCAATTATCTCTCAAATGCCTTTCACTAAATGTGAAAGGCCTTAACACCCCTGAGAAAAGGTCGAACGTCTTATTAGCCCTCTCTAAGCATAAAGCACACTTCCTACTACTTCAGGAGACGCACTTCAAGTCAGGGGCAGTGCCCAAGCTAGCAAATCACATATACAAACAAGCCTTTCATTCTACGAACCCCTCCTCTAAGACCAAGGGGGTCTCTGTCCTCATTTCTAAGCATGACGATTTCCGTCTGACTGACACCTTGATTGATCCAGAAGGCAGATTTATCTTCCTCAAAGGCACGTTCGCAGCTAAACCAGTCACCATAGCTAACATTTACAGCCCAAACGAACACCAAGTCACATTCTTCAGGAAGATGGGAGATTTTCTCTCCACCTTTCGGGAGGGACTGTTAATCCTCGGCGGGGATTTTAATACCCCGATGAATCCCGCCCTAGACTCCTCCTCTGGCTCCACCGTGCTCCCCTATCGGGACCTGCGCCAGATCAAGGTGCAACTCCAGAACCTAACACTCCACGACAATTGGCGTACACTTTTCCCAAACACCAAAGACTACACATTCTATTCCTCACCTCACCAAAAGTACTCAAGAATAGACTATTTCTTTTTCTCCCAAGCGGACCTGTCATTTCTCTCTCACGCCACTATAGAGCCAATGTTCTTATCCGATCACCACCCGATAACAGTAACGCTATCATTCCCCGAAGTAAACGTCTCCACTAAAACTTGGCGCCTAAACCCCTCTCTATTGAAAGACCCTGCTACAGTAGCCCAGATCAAGTCCCACATTCAAACCTACTTTCATGAAAACTCCAACCCAGACATTACACCTGTCACTCTCTGGGAAGCGCACAAATGCATAGTGAGGGGGAAACTCATAGCCTTGGCGACTGCCGCCACAAAACAACACCAGGAACGTGTCAGGACACTTATCCAAACCATCAATAGACTAGAAGCGATACATAAACAATCAGCCTCACAAACCGTCCTACAGGACTTGGTGCAGGCCAGATCTACACTCCTGGATGAACTTGGGAAACGTACGAGGAGACGATATGTTTTGCAACACAAAGTGTTCTATGAACACAGCAACAAAAGTGGCAGAATGCTGGCCCTCATGATACAGGCAGCCAGGCCCTCCTCTAAAATCCATCAAATTCAAGACAAACACAGTGATCTCCTCTCTAAGAATGAGGATATAGCAAGCTACTTTGAGAAATTCTATGCTGACCTCTATAATTTACCCCAGGTGAGTCCAGGAGGTAACACGGCCTCCACCCGGGCGTCCCGAATACAGGAATTTCTGGCCGAGTACTGTCCCAAACCCATTTCCTCACAACAAGCCAAGGCCCTAGAGTCTCCCCTTTCCAAAGAGGAGCTACAATTAGCCATAAAACAGATGAAAGTGGGGTAGAGTCCGGTCCTGGATGGCTTAACCCTTGTTTACTACAAAACATTCCAGGAGACTTTAAGCCAAGAAAATGCACAACATGTTCAACTCCCTAGCAGACCCTCAAGCCCAGATGGGCAGACTTCTAGAAGCCCACATAACAGTCATCCCTAAAGAGGGCAAGGATCCCTTACTAGCTTCAAGTTACAGGCCCATTTCCCTCGTCAACATAGATATCAAACTTAACGCCAAAATCTTAGCCAATCGACTGCTCCCTCTCATCCCGGGACTGGTCACGCTAGATCAAGTGGGGTTTGTACCGGGCAGAGAGGCCAGAGACAATTCCATACGCGCTCTAAACTTACAACATTGGCTACAGACGTCGACATCTAGGGGCTTCTTTCTATCCCTTGATGCAGAGAAGGCGTTTGACAGGGTAGCCTGGGACTATATGCGAGAGGTCCTGAAGGGCATCAGCCTAATGCCTTGCATGGCTACATATATTAACGCCCTCTACTCCAACCCTTCGGCCAGGGTGAGGACCAACGGCTTCCTGTCAAACGCCTTCTCCATTAGCAATGGCACCCGTCAAGGATGCTCCTTATCCCCCCTAATTTTCGTTCTGACACTGGAACCCCTCTTAAACAGACTACACAATAACCCTGACATTAAAGGAGTTACCATAGCATGAAGGGAATTCAAAGTTGCTGCTTTCGCTGAATGACATCCTGCTGTCTTTACAAATACCCAGGGTCTCACTGCCAAACCTACTAAAAGACATAGGCCAGTTTGGAGAGATCTCAAACCTAAAGATAAACTATTCTAAATCATATGCCTTGAACGTCTCGCTACCACACCGGGAAGTGCTACACTGCCAGGAATCCTTCCCATTCAAGTGGAAGGAGGTGGCTATTACTGTC